>NC_025997.2:110316364-110388864 GCF_000442705.2 Elaeis guineensis | reverse complement strand
CTTCCCTTTCATCTTCCTTTTCTTGATCTTACTTTCTTGATCTTAGAACAATCAAGAACCTGAAAATCAGATTGAGAAGAGGGACACCCAATCTTTGGACGTTGGATGGTGGAATGCCTAAAATATTTGGATGCAAGAACTAAACGTGAGAAAGAGGATGGCATGGAGGCAAGGGAGGCGAAAGTTTGTGATCTGAAATTCTGTTTTGAATACCAAAGGTGGCGTCTCTTAAATAAGGAAGTAGTTTGGGTCTTAACCAAAATCTAGTTTGGTTCAAAGCAGTCCTCCTAATCTTATTAGGATTAGTGTTTTAACTAACTCCAAACCAACTCCTAAGTCCATGCCAAAGAAGGATTAGGGGGCGCCAACACTTGGCATCCTCTTAGATGTTTCTCAGGCAGAAAAATTAGTATAAAAGAGAGGAGGGCGTGCACCCCCTCTCTTGCTTTCTTTCTTACACATTAATCCACCATGTGACGCCCCATATGATCATATCAAGTGGCGCCTCAACTTAATCAAGGGGTTAGTTAGTTAGGAGATTAGACCCCTTCTTGGCTTGATCCAAACCACTTGGGCAGCCAACATTTGGAGTCCATTGAATCTAATTCAATTAGGTTCATTGTAGGTAATTAACTCGAATTAATTTTTATCAAATAAGCAATCCAAATCTAAAGATGAATTGAGTTTAACCATGTGCTAGTAAGGTTCTCCTAAATCCAATAAAATTTTTCCTAACCCAATTGTGACTTCATAAGCCTAATTATTTAATCCAGATCAAATCTCTTTGTTGTGTGACTCCATAGGTTCAATCATGTCTGGTATTGAGATTTATACCATGATCTCTATCATAGTATCATTAAAACTCTTTTCAATAGATTGGAATAATTCCACTCTTACTCAACAAGGATCGTGGATTCAAAATAATCCTAGTGTGCTCTCACAATTTATCTGTGATATCTAGCAGTATGTAGTGGCAACTCAGCAGAATCGAATAAAAAATTTTTAGATATAATTTTCATATGATTTAGTCCCTCTATCGTGAGTCCCGACTAGATGGCAAATCATAGATAAATAATCAAATCTCAACATCAGTCATATGATATATTCAATTATCTCAAATCCAATTATGATTCTCATAAAAACTCTTTTCCATCAATCACATTGCTGTGGCTACTGACTTATGAACTTAGTCTTTCAAATTTTATAGGACCACTCCTTTCTATCAAGATCAATATATTTCATCTAGATGCGCACTCTGCTCCTACAGTAGACTAACTGTCGCCAACATATACTACAAGGACTTAAGTGGCTAAGAGATCATGTTTCTGTGCAGTTAAACTCTAGCAGCCTTACTGTGAGCAATCGTACCATCGTAGGTCAAAAGACTATTTACACAATTATAGCATCGAGATGATTACTGATGATCGAGTAGAAATCCACGTGATCTCTCGTGTGGTCACGCTCAGTATTAGTTATTCTTTAACAACTATCTACACTTGTCACTCGATGTCTCTACAATATAGAACTAGAGACTTATCTATCCCGAAAGAAGTGATCTGTGCGTCGATCTATCTGGATCGATCACCATCCTCATAATGATATTATAATCGAGAACAATTTAGGAATTAATTATACATACCTCTAATTCTCAATATTTTGAGAATATGTATTATAAACATTAATTTCTTGGATGATTCAAAGACACATCACATTTGAATGAAAAATAATTTTTTTTTTATTGATCAAATCAATATTTTAAGTACAAATTTGTATCCTAAAAAAATACAATATGTCAGTCAAATTGGCTTCTAGAATATATATCTAACACAAACATTACACTATTTTCGTATAGAAAAGATGTTTCAGCTAGGCTAATTTATTAGCAGAGCTTTAAAATAAGTTTTGCACTTGCTTATTTCCGAGCAAAGTCGAGTTGAAGCTGCTTATGAATAGCTTGGTTCATTTGTAACCTTAGTTACAATTAACTACTGGAGGCAATTTTATATCTACCAACCCTTTGAACCAAGGATATATATGAACATGCACAAACCAAACCTAGCTCCAGCTTGATTATTATAGCTGAGCCAAGTTTAAGCAATATGATGCTATCTAGGCCACATGTAGATGGGAAGAAGAAGAAGACGTGCAAAACAAAAAAGTAGCAAGAAAGAAAAAACTTTCTTCTCTGAAGTTTTTATTGAATAATCACCAAAATAAACTAATTACAATGATGGCCCAGGGAGGGGCATATTTATAAGGAAAAAGTATTAGCTTAACACCTAAGTAATTCTAAACAAAATAAAAAAAAGAATATGATAAGGATTATGACTTCTAGATTGTTCATGATTCTCTTGCCGCCTTTGACCTATCAAGCAATATAATTTGATCCTAAAACTGGCAGTGAGGGCAAAACTATTAGACTCGTAAAGCACAAAAAGAGCTAGTGATTCTGATATCGAATGAGAGAATTATGGCTGCTCTAGCTCGACAGTATTAAATCGATAGGATCATGTGCGATCAGCTTGTTTTTCGACTTTTTTGGATCTGGTCCATCGAATCTAGATATTGATCTGCTATGACGTCTGTGTTATCAAGTAGGAGTTTGAGGAGTAGACATAAGTGCTGGATTTGACATTGAATCACTATAAATTCTTGTATTTTATGATGTGTTAATCATTCATCTTGCTCTCTTGTGTTAATTACTCACTTGCTTTTTTGTCTTGCACATTGTTTATTCTTGTCACTTCACATCACATATATCTTCAAAGGCATATTTTGTGACGCATATATCACTTGGGGGGGGGGCATATTTATAAGGAAAAAGTATTAGCTTAACACCTAAGTAATTCTAAACAAGATAGGAAAAAGAATATGATAAGGATTATGACTTCTAGATTGTTCATGATTCTCCTGCCGCTATTGACCTATCAAGCAATATAATTTGATCCTGAAACTGGCAGTGAGGGCAAAGTTATTAGACTCGTAGAGCACAAAAAGAGCTAGCGATTCTGATACCGAATGAAAGAATTATGATCGCTCTAGCTCGATAGTATTGAATCGATAAGATCATATGTGATCATCTTGTTTTCTGACTCTTTCAGATCAAATCCATCGAATCCAGATATTGATCTGCTATGATGTCTGCATCATCAAGTAAGAGTTTGAGTGGATGTAAGTGCTGGGTTTGGCATTGAGCTACTATAAATTTTTATGTTTTATGGTGTGTTGATCATTTATCTTGCTCTCTTGTGTTAATTTCTCGCTTTTTTGTCATGCACATTGTTTATTCTTGTCACTTCATATCACATGTATCTTCAAAGGCATATTTTGTGACACATATATCACTTAAAATTTTTAAGAATCCAATTTACTCCTCTTGGGTTGCATAGTTGGACAACAATCATTCATCGAAATCCAATCTAATCCAATCGAGTAGGACTAAGAGAGAGAAAGAGAGGGCACACTGGTGAGAGGAAGCAGAGGCAACATAGTTGGTAGCAGAGGAGAGAATAGGAGGCCTTATTGGCGTCAATGACAATGGCGAAGACATGATACAAGAGGTGCCCATCGCACTTAAGGGGATCATGCTTTGTGTTGGATGTGCATGGACCAATCGAATTGCTAGCATGCTCTAATGTCGTGGTCCCCCTTCTTCATCTTCTCCCTCGTCATCTCCATCGTCTCCCACTTTGTCCTCTCCCACGACCTCCATTATCGCCACTACGACCTCACCATCTAGCTCTCCTCACCATCACCTCTACCCTCTCTTTCCTCTGCCTCTTTGCCATCACCTACTGCTATGGCCTCCGTCACTTCCTCTTCCTCAATAAGCTTCGTGATAAGAGTGAGCATGTTCAGCTTAACTATACCATCCATTCCAATTGCTCCTTTTGTCTCCTCTTTTGCTTCATTATGCCCCTTTTATCCATCAGGATGACCTAAAAGATCTAGTAGTACCATGTCAGCATCGGCCGGATCTTGTTCTTGGGCATCTAGGAGAAGCAATGTGATAATGTGAGTTTCGTAGCAGTTGCCAGCCAAAAAAAAAGAGAGAATAAATCTTCGAGCTGGCCTAATTAAGCTTACATCTAGACTTAGGCCATATTCGAGTCTAGATTATTCAAAAAATTTTAGGTCTAAGTCAAGCTCGAAGCTTGAAGAATAATTTTAGACCTAACTCGGGTAGGGATATGGCCTAATCCAGTCTAGCCCAGCTCCTACCCTACATGCAATACTAAAATGCAATCCGTAGTGGGCCTGAGTTTGCTGGCGCAATACATATTTGTGACATGTAGATAGTTATTACGATAAAAAAACTCCTATTCTTATTTAAAAATTATTAAAAATATAAGTAATCGAAGGAGAGTGGGTATTTGAGGTACGTGCCATCTATCTACGTTAGTGGTGCCAAAATATGATCGATCCGCTAATCCGATCCATGTTCAACCTACCATAAATAGTTTTGAATTTGGCCTAAATAAATTTGGATCGTAAATAGAACGATCTGTTTAATCTATTTACTATTTAGTTTGGATTTAGATTTCATATATCTAATTTGCTTAATCTGTTTGATTCATATAAGTTTTGAGTTGGCTATAAATTGGGCCATGTAAATGAATAAGATAATGGGCTAGTGGGCTCCCCCAATGCAGGCCTGCGGTGCGTAGCACGCTCTTCTTTTTTGTGCCTCTGTAGGCATAATTGGACCGCGTCAAATCCCGCGATCGTCAACATGCCATGCTACCCTTGCATTTAGAGCTGTCAAGACAGACCAACCTGCTCCGACCTGCCCCGACCCACCTCTAAATGGGGCGGGGCGGGCTGACCCGTTTAACTGACGGATTGAAAAAATTTCAATCTGACTCAATCTGTCATGGGTTGCGGGTTAAACGGGCCGACCCACAAAAATTTTCCTCCCCCCCTTTAAAAAAAAAATTGTTAACCCTTCCCTCTCCTCTCCGCATCCCCTCCATGATCTCTGGAGGATTGGTAATTTTTTTTACTAAATAAAATAGGTGGATAATTGGACAAGGATCAAGACCTCAAGGAGATTTAGTAATACTTTTTTTACAAAATAAAATAGGTTCGCCAGCCCACCCTGACCTGCCCCGACCCGTCAACTCAAACGGAGTGGGTCATTTAACCTGCTTTTAAATGGATTGCTAAAATATGAACCCAACTCGTCCTATGTATATGGTGGGGCGGGCCAATCCGACGGGCCTAACTCAAATTGATATTTCTACTTGCATTTTATGGTCTTCACCGATACCTGAGCGGCCGAGCCCCAGGTCGCCGTCCCCATCGTGCAAGGGTTTTTTTGGCTTTCCCCCTCGGCCCTCTCTTTCCTTCTTCTTCGTGCCGTCGTGACGCCACGACCACAAGGGCTTGTCGGAGGCGAAGGAATCGGAGGCGGCCAAAAGATCCGGATGGGGTGGAGGGCCGAAGGCGACGCTAGCGTGGGTTGGGCTGATTGGCGAAGAGGCGGCTGAGCGTGCGATCAAGTCTTCTAGGGCGAAGCTGGAGGCGGAGGAGCGATCGAGCTGAGAGTGCAGCAAGAGCGGAGCTGCAGAGATTGAAGACTGACAGGTGAGATCAAGTTTTTATTATTATTTTTAACCGGCCACAAATAAGTCATTTTTTTTTTAATCGGGTTAACCTGCTTACCAAGTAGGTTGGATTCGGATCGTAAAATCTGACGCTCAGATCCGAATTCAAAATTTTTGATCGAACTATTTATATCCGACCCGATCCAATTACCGCCCTCCCCCTCCCCCTCCCCCTCGCCAACTCTATATATATCCTATTTTATCGTTCTACCAACTCTACCCTGTCCTAACTACTTTTCCTCTCATGGCGGATGAATCGGAAGGAAAGAATGATTTTCCCTGTTCCTCCGAGCCAGATCTTCTAATTTCTTTGGTTTTTTGTTTCATTTAGGGCATTGATCTGGATCCGTAGGCGGATTTTCCATTTCTTGTTGTATGTAATCCAATTATTAATTTTTTTCACGTTAAAAAGAAGAGAGCTCTGCCGCTCTCGGTCGAAGCAAAATAATGTTGGAGATTTTGAAAGCACATCGGAGAGCACACTTAATCGCAAGAATTCTATTTCCTCACCTCAGAGAACCAATTTCTTCGGAAAAATTGCTGTACATGGAACAAAGCTAAGCAGCAGCATAGCATATAAACAAGTGACATAGCCTAGATAAAATGTATCGTATCTACTGAAATGAAGTATATAACCAGCAGTGCTAAACACAGAAGGAAAGACTGATAAAGGCACTCAGCAGTTGAAGTTTGATACTGATACCCAGACAGAATTTTGAAGAATTGCAGAAAGCATGACCAAATAAATTCCTAGGACAGATGAAGTGAAGACCGTTCTGAAATGAAGACTTTGTAGCAGCAGTAACTTTATTAGTACAAATTTTAAGAGGCCCAAACAACAGGAACATTTGATTTTGAGAGCCGAAACACAACAGTATATAAGAATATGGTATGATCTCTGAATAGATGTAAGGAATCGAGCTATTGAAAAATAAAGCAATGTAGATCTGCAAAGTAAAACTGAGATAATAACTGAAGAAGCCCTGAGTGACAGATATGACAGATATCATAGAGCCTAGCCAGTATATCAGCCAACGTGCCGGACGCCGTATCAAAACAGGAATTAATGTTGTCCATAGTGGGACGATGAAGAAGGAACACCAAGTCAGAATCATGAACTAACTCCTGTATACACTGAAATTCTTACTATATATCAATTTCAATTCAATTAGAATGGAATTTTAATATCTGCCCAGTATCTGCAAACAATTCAACTAGAATTCTTACAAAAAAACAATTCAATTAGAAAAGAAATTCTGGCACGGCATCGGTTTTGTTGGTGGTGCGGAAGATACGTAATGGCAAGTTTTCCTTCATTGAGCTGGTCATCGTCCGCCCTTTCCCGAAGAAATTGGTTCTCTGAGATGAGGAAACAGAATTCTTCTGATTATATGTGCTCTCAGATGTGCTTTAAAAATCTCCAACATTATTTTTGTTGGGTGTATGTCTAGCCAAGACACCACCTCTCAAGATCTTTTCAGTACCATACGATGCAGCAAGAAGAAAGAAGAAACAAAAGAAAAGAAAAACAATCAAAATACATGGATCAACCACAAAAGGGCTCACCTCCACGGGGCATGCAAACTTCACTATGAAAAAAAAAATTTTACAAGAGGAGACTTTACCCTCAACTCTTGTACACCCAATTCTCTCTCACCTGAAGTTCCCCTCACAAAAGCTCTCTCTCTCTTGAAGACTCCCCCTGAACCCCTGAAGAGCCTGGCGACCGCTGTCCAGGAGCCTCCTGCTCCTTCTCTCTTAGCACTCTCGCCTCTCTCTCTCTTCTCGGGTTCGTACGGTGCTGTACGGCGAGAAATCCTAACCACCACCTTCTTCTATTCGTCACAGGCCTTTTTAAAGGCTTAAATGTGGTTTAAAACCTAATTAGATTAGGTTTAGGTCTTCTAAACAAGCCAAATCAACCTCCTGAACCGTCGGATCGTCACCGCAATCTCCCTGGACCGTCCGATCACGACCGGTCCACGAAATAGTACCGTGGACTGCGTGAAACGCGTGGGAAATGCCCACACGGTCCACGGTGGATCGGGGCAAAGGGGCCAGCAGGCCGCCTGGGCCTGGGCCGGCCCGCGCGTGTGGGCCTGGGCCGCGCCTGCGCGCCCGCCTGGGCCGCGGGCCTGGGTCGCGCGTCCCGTGCGAGCCTGGGTCGCGCGTCCCGCGCGCCGCCGCCTGCGGCCGCGCCGCTGCCGCCCGCCGCCGGCGGTCCTCCCCCACCTCGAATATCATGCCGACTTCAAAAGCTCGTATCTCCTCCATCCGAGCTCCGTTTTGGGTGATCTTGATCTCGTTGGACTCCATTTTTTGCCGCGAACCTCGCTGTGGGCTCAATGTGGGCTGAATCTCGAGGTGTCAAATCTTAACAATCTCCACCTCGACTCGATATTCGGCCTCCTCCAAACTCCGAAAGCTTTTGGATCTCCTCGCCCCCATGCCTTGGGGCAATCACCTGCTGATCATAGATGGGCAAACATGGGAGTCGAGCCAGGCTGCTCGATCCCATCTCCGTCGTATGCTGTGCTCCTCCTGATCTGAGATCTGCTCGGGGCATCATCCTGCGGCAATAGGAATCTCACCTTGCGACGTCGCCTCTCGTCCTCCCGAGTCTCCTGTCTCGTGCCCGATCCGCCTCCTGGAGCTCCACCTGGCTCCCGAAGCTCCACCTCGCACTGGGCTCCCTGCCAGGTAATAATGTCCTCTGCTCCCCTTCTTCCCCTCCAGCACAATCCTATCGCCGCGTAGCACCCTCAGGATTCCTCCACCAGCTACCGTCCTGTAGCCTCTCGAATCCAGTCTGCTAAGTGAGATAAGATTCCACCTGAAATCGGGTATGTATCTGACCTCCCCCAATCTCCTCGCTGCACTGTCATGTGTCCTCCAGCTGACCGTCCCAATGCCTTTGATCGCACAGCTCGATCCATCCGGCAGATATACAGTGCTCTCACTGTTCTCCAGGGAGTCAAACTGCTCCTCTCTGCAACATACATGATACGGGCATGCAGAATCTAATATCCACTGTTGGGAAGAAATAGATACCTCGTCAGATATCTCCAGGATATCTCCATCTGAATCACTGCCGGTCATCGCTACAGCAGCCACCGTCCGATTTTTAAGTTGAGGGCAATCTCTGGCTAGATGCCCCAACTCCTCACACCGGTAACACCTGATTTTGCTCAAGTCCCTCCTAGACTTGGACCGCCCTCGTTGCGATCTCCTGTCGCTCCGTCTACAGCCTCCTGCTCCTCCAGAAGCCATCAAAGCTGAGCTACCGCCACCTGAGCTCGAAGCTGGGTTCTCCCTCCTGAGAACCTCGTTCTGAAGTATCGCCACGGTGACCTCGTCCATCTTGATAGTGCTCTTCCCTACTAGAAGAGCAGTCACCAAGGACTCGTACGAAGGGGAAGCGACGCCAGCAAAACCAGCGCCCTGGTCTTCTCCTCAATGTTCTCGCCAACGCTGAGGAGGTCGGTGAGGATCTTCTGGAAGTGGCTCAGATGCTCCTGCACGCTCTGTCCCTCAGTCATCCGCAGTTGGTAAAACTACCTCCAGAGGAAAAGAGTGTTGGTGAGAGACTTTGCCATGTACAACTCCTCGAGCTTCGACCACAGCACCGTCGGGAAAGTCTCACTCAGCACATGGATCACCACCTCATCCATCAGGTACATACGGATGGTACTCACCGCCTGCATCTGTAGCCGTTTCCAATCCCGCATCTCCATGGTGGTCGGCTTCTCATCGTACAAGAAAGCATCGATCAACCCCTGTTGGATGAGCACGTCCTTCACCCTTGCCTGCCACAAGGAGAAATTGCTCTTACCATCGAACTTGTTGATCTCCATCTTGATTGTTCCTGTCTTCTCCATCTTCAGTCTTGCTCACCACCGCTGCAATCTGCGTCCTTGTACAACCTGGCTCTGATACCACTTGTTGGGTGTATGACTGGCCAGGACACCACCTTCCAAAATCTTTTCAGTACCATGCGATGCAGCAGGAAGAAAGAAAAAACAAAACAAAAGAAAAACAATCAAAATACGTAGATCAGCCACAAAAGGGCTTGCCTCCACGGGACATGCAAACTTCACTATGAAAAAGAAAATTTTACAAGAGGAGACCTCACCCTCAACCCTTGTACACCCAATTCTCTCTCACTTGAAGTTTCCCTCACAAAAGCTCTCTCTCTTGAAGACCCCCGTGAACCCCTGAAGAGCCTGGCGACCGCTGTCCAGGAGCCTCCTGCTCCTTCTCTCTCAGTACTCTCACCTCTCTCTCTCTCTTCTCGGGTTCGTACGGTGCTGTACGGCGAGAAACCCTAACCACCACCTTCTTCTATTCGTCACAGGCCTTTTTAAAGGCTTAAACGTGGTTTAAAACATAATTAGATTAGGTTTAGGTCTCCTAAATAAGCCAAATCAACCTCCTGAACCGTCGGATCATCACCGCAATCTTCCTGGGCCGTCCGATCGCGACCGGTCCACAAAATAGTGCCGTGGACCGCGTGAAATGCGTGGGAAACGCCCACGCGGTCCACAGGCCCCGCCGTGGACCGCCCGATCCACGGTGGACCGGGGCAAAGGGGCCAGCAGGCCGCCTGGGCCTGGGCCGGCCCGCGCGCGTGGGCCTGGGCCGCGCCTGCGGGCGCCTGGGCCGCGCGCCAGGCTGGGTCGTGCGTCCGCCTGGGCCGCATGCTAGGCTGGGCCGCGCGCCCGCTTGGGCCGTAGGCCTGGGTCGCGCGTCCCGCGCACCGCCGCCTGCGGCCGCACCGCTGCCATCCCCCGATGGTCGCCGGCGGTCCTCCATCGCCTCGAATGTTGTGTTGACTTCAAAAGCTCGTATCTCCTCCATCCGAGCTCCGTTTCGGGTGATCTTGGTCTCGTTGGACTCCGTTTTTCACCGCGAACCTCGCTGTGGGCTCAATGTGGGCTGAATCTCGAGGCGTCAAATCCTAACAATTTTGCTTCAACTGAGAGCGGCAGAGCTCCATTCCTTTTAATATGGAAAAAATAATAATTAGATTATATACAATAAGAAACAGAAAATCCGCCTACGAATCCAGATCGGCACTCTAAATGAAACAAAAAACCACTTTTATCTGTCTCAGAGTCTTTGTCAGTGAGTTTTGATTAAACAATAATGACCAGGCCAAGCAAATGAGCATAAGCTCCACATCTGATTTACCAAAAGTCATTGTTAACTGAAGAGTGCAACAGAAATAGTGACAGGCTCTACATTTTGGTCCAGCATTGGTTATCACTAGTGATCCAGAGGTGCATTCATGAGGAATAAATTTTAGAATCTTCTTGGGATTCTTGTTTGTCATTGTTTGGGCTCTGCCATAACCAACTCGTGCCTTACTAAGAATCTCAAAGCAATTAGAGTATTAGACCATATATGATTAGAAGCCATTCAACTAAGTTTTTAGTTTTGACATCATTCTCTTCATCATCTCTTGAGTTCACAGAACAAATTGAGAGTTTTCCTCTTAGTTGTGTGGACAGAACATACGCTGCTTTATTTGTGCAAATAAAGTTACCTGCCTTAATAATGCTCAATTAATTTTTTAAAAAATTGATGTTGTTTGACCAAGAATGAACTACTTACCAATTGCTAAAACCTGATATCTTAGTGGAATTCTAATTCATGGCCTAAATCATTAAGACTTCTGTAGCATTTTGAAGAGAAGATTTCTTCTCTAGTGGTTGCAAGTGTGCTATGCATAACAATTAGGTTTTCTGAGTTGCATCTTTCATGAGCAAATCAGTCTTATTAATCTTTTGTTTCACCATTGACATTATCATACTGTGCTGCTGTATGTTCTTTTAAAGTTTGATTATTATTGTGGACCAAGGTTTACTCTACCACCCTTGTTGGCACCATATTGGCCCAAGGAAGGTATTGCATACCCCTGGTACACCTCCAAACCACGAACTGACCATTGACAAACCCTATATGGCCCCATTTTGCTCGGTACACTTATTTTTGGTTTTAATGTTGCTCATTCAAGCCGGCCTCGAGTTAGACCATCTCAACCTTGTACTAAGATCAAAATCTTATGAGCAGTGACAAGTACCAACGTATACATTGGTTCTTTAAATTCTTATAGTGGACCTCTGCATCAATTTCATGTTATATTACAAATCAAGATAATTGAGTTCATAAAGGAATTATCCAGCATGGCTCGAAATTGACAACCTAAGTATAAATTGCACTTTCAAGGTTTTTAGAATGCCTTTGTCCAAATAAATACATATTTAGCCCACAATTGGAGCATGAAACTACTCGACATTGGTATGGATGGTGATAATATATATGATTCAAGGTTCTCTATGTATTGTTGTAGATTTAGGACATAGACACAGGCAGGAGGAAAAAATGCTTGAGATTATATGTTTAGGATGCAGAGCATGTGGTCATACATGCCTGTCTATTCATGCTAATAGTCCTAATGAAATAGTGAATCTTATGAATACAGATACTGAAAAAACACTAGCAAATTGTTGGCTTTGATAACTGTTTTAAATGTCTTACATGGATACTTCAAATTTCACAAGTATTTATTATTATTTTTATTATTATTATTATCGTCATGCTGTATGGGATCTTGATAAAAATGTAGTAAATGGGGTTGACAAAATTGAGCATATTATGTATGCTTTGTAGAAGAAGTCCAATACAAAACCATGTCCTTATTTAAGAAAAAAAAAGATCGAGAACCCTGTAGAAATATCCCTAGCTCTTTTTGATTGTGTACTTGTCAGGAGAGTGGTGCAACCACTAATGAATTTATTGCTTGGACAAATCCCAATACGATTTTGGGTATTATGATGTAGATGGTACGCATGTATGGCAAGATTTTAATGTTAGTTCTCTATATATATCATATATGATAATATGACAATGAAATAAGATGTTTGGGCCAGGTGGGGGTTGAGTTGATAGTATATATAAAAAGAGCTATGTGCAGCAAGCTCAACTGTCGTTCAAAAGCAGTCTCTCTTTTCCTCCCCCCGCTACAGGAAGAAAGGTATATAGCGACTATTTTTTGTCGATGCTTTTGGGAAGCGTCGGCAGATTGCACTGACCTGCCGATGCTTTTAAAAAGCGTCATGTTTTAACGACGCTTAAAAGCATCGTAAAATTTGAGCATTGTCAACGCCGACGTTTTTAGCAAAAGCGTCATTAAATAAAGAAAATACCGACGTTTTTTTACGTCATTATTTAATGACGCTAAAAAACGTCGTTAGGTTCCTTTAATACCCCCTCTTCCCGTGTCCTAATCTATCTACCGCCGCCCCTTTAATTTCCTCTAATTCTCTTCCGCCAACCCCGGCCCATCTCCACTGCCGGCACCGCACCCGCCATCCACGCGCACCCGCCGTCCGCGCCTCACCGCCGGCACCGCACCCGCCGGCCCCAAGGTTCGGTCTCTCTCTCTCTCTCTCTCTCTCTCTCTCCCCCTCCCTCCTTCCCTCACTTTTTATCTTTTCTCTCGTGTTTCCCCCCTCTTTCATTATTAATCAAGGTTTATGTAAGTTGATGATGTAGTTTATCGTGATAAGGTTTTAAATCCAAATGAGAGGACGAAGTAGTGGTGGTCTGCCCAACTAGTCGAATCTTTTCTTAATCTTGTTTCGCCATTGCAGTCATTTCTTCTCCTTGCAAAAGCCTGTGACTGGCATGAATTTGTGAATCCTTTTCCTAGGTTGAGCCTTCCTCTGCTCCAATACAATACTAGATTGCAGGTCTTAGATTTGAGATGGTGTGGAATTCCGAATCTATATGATGTGGAAGTGGAAAAGGCTAGTGTTACATGCACTAGAACTTGCACTACCTGCCTGTTTGATGAAACTCTTATATATTAGTACTTGAATGGAAATAGAATTTTTACAGCTTTGTTAAATTGTTTTCATGATCTCAGGACCAGAACTGTATAACTGGCAAAAGAACTCTGACGATTTTATTTTTAAATCAAGTGGAAATATCTTCATGCTAAGGATTCCTCTCTTCTAATTATACCTTATTATCCCCCCTTTTGTTGATTATACCTCAAATCTGATGCTTCATTGTTGGGGAAAAAGAAATCTGATGTGTTTGAAATTGATGTAAATATTACTGTTAGCATGCTTATATGCTTATATGAAAGAAGCCAGCAAGAACTCCCAACAGCAGATGGGTTGCCTTCATAATGCTCTGGTCCCATCTTTGCATCTATTTGGTTTGCTCACTGCATCTTTCGTGTTGATGGTTCTGTTTATCATGCCCTAAACCCAACACTTGGATTGGCCATGTGACATTGTTGCATACCCTTCTATGGTATAATCCTAGCAAATATGCAAGGTTTGAGGAATCATACTGGCACATATTTAGTCTTACATCAGTAGCTATGCTTATATAAATCTTAGGTGCAATACTTTTCAGCTAAACATTTTGGAGGAGATCTTGGGTTGTCAAGAATGATATCAGAGAAGAACCAATTTACAGCCCATATAAAATAGGAGATACTATATGAAGCTACTTAGATTGACCGTGGATTGATGATGATATTTATGATTAGATTTGTGGTACTTTGTAATTAGATTTGAATAGATTTGGATTCTAAATTTAGTGAGGATATCAAAGCTTAAATGGGGAGCAGATGAGTGTTTAGTTCTAAATCTACTATGCACCAGGTAGATATTGAGTATGAAATTCATCCTTTGGGTGACCAAGACAATAATTAAATTTCTGGCATATATGACTTTTTGTTATGGATTGTTTGGCCATTCTGGTATTGTTTAGTGGAAGTCACAGCTGATGGTGGTGAAATTGGGAGGTTTGCAGGAAGCCACCTTACTGAATTTGAGGCGGTAGTTGTTTCATATTTCCACTGCCGTCTTTACAGAGCTAACCCTTTTTCCCTCCTTTTTGATAGACAGCTTACATGACGTGCTTAAGGTGATCCCATTAATTTGAACTTCAAACCTTGCATATCTTGGATTCAATCATGGAAACTGCAAATTTAGTTCTTAATACATTTTTTTTTTGCTAATTTGGAATATATCTCTCGCTTCCCTATCAACTAAATACAGGGCATGTTAATTAGTGGCTGTAGAAATGTCACACTACCATGCATTCTTTTCCTCTTCCTTTTTCTCTTTTTTCTTTTTTTTTTTGTGTGTGTGTGTGTGAAAGATTCTATGTTACTAAATCATCCCTCTGATGGATTATATGTTCTATGACTATTGCTTTAAATATAATAAAAATTATTTTTACCTAAAAAAATATAATAGAAATTAGAAAGCTTGAGATTTAGTTGTGGGATCCTCCCATCTTTCCACAGCAGCCAATGCTGCATGCTTCCTTTTTTCATTCTCTTTTCTTTTTCCTTTTTCATCCACCTGAAGCCCTTATCTTCGTGGCTGATGAAGACTAAGCATCTGGATTAAGTTGGGCCAAGTTTCTTTGTCCGTTACTCCCCAAGTAAATATCAGGTATTAACCAATCACATCCGGCCATTTGATCCAAGCATGCACCGGCGAACTTAATTAAGAATGATGGTTGGACCATAATGATCATGAAGCTGTTATCTTTGTTAAATGGCACTCAAGTGGAGCATTTTCTGCAAATTATCAACAGCTTTTCCTTGTTACTAAAATTTGAAATATAACGAGTTTTGAGAAGGATGAATTACTTGAAATAGAAATGTTTTAGCTGCTTATATTGACGTTTATTGTCACACCCTGATAAAAGTGAAATCATAATTCTTTAATACTCATTAGAGGGATGTGATGAAAGATGCCAGGCAATGTTAATTATGAATTAATTTTAAAAAAAATTATATTGCATAGAATCATAGACCTGTCTTTTGATTAATGTACATATTCTATTGTATCCGTACATTTATTTATTTTTGTACGGGTAAAAGAATTATGTACATTGATCAATTGATTGTCCAGTATGGATAGTTTGGAAAATATGAGTAATTCTATAGGTCATTACCATAATCAAATGGTATGCTGAGGGTTCGAAAAAAATTTCGGATGGTATTTTTCTTTTGTTCTCCCTATACGGGAGAACTAAGGGAAAATGCTGCCGAAATTTTTTTCGGCTCTTGTTGCATATCATTTGATTTCTGTAATTGACCTATAGAATTAATGCATTTTCTGAATGGGATAGGACCTTCTTTACCTATTAGTTGATGATAGCAAGCATTTACTATGTAAACTTTATCTAGCTGTTATTTTTTTTGGATTTTATAAAATGACTGATATTTTTTTACTCATTGTATTAATATAGATTGTATAATTTTTTTTATTTTTAGATAAATTGCAAGTTCGGTCATTTTTATCCTACAATGGACAAAAGTTGGATAAATAAACCAAGGAATAGTAAAGAATATTTAGATGGAGTTCATGACTTCATTAAATTTGGTATGGAGAAAAGTAGTTTGAATGGAAAGATTTTATATCCATGTCGGAAATGTGTAAATAGTTCTTCTTTAGATCCACAAATTGTTGAAGAATATTTGGTATGGAATGGTTTTTTAAGAGGTTATACCGACTGAATTTTTCATGGAGAATCTATGTTGCCATCATCATGTAACCAACCCTGACTCATTTTGGATCTACTAGCCTACAAGATAATTCTGCAAGAGATGATGATATAAGGGGTTTGATCACAGATGCTTTTGGACTTGGTGTTCAAAATTTAAGAGAATCTAGTAGTATACAAGAAACAGTTGGGATATTTGATGGATATACGCATACGGAACGTATGCATATTGAGGAGCCTATACATACATCTAATGATGAGACAGCTCGTTATCACACCTTAATGAAAGATGCAGATGAAGAATTATATCCGGGTTGTACAAAATTTTTTAAGATTTCTTTTCTTGTACATTTATTTTATTTAAAATATTTGAATGGATGGTCTGGAAAGAGTTTTACCATGCTGCTCAAGTTATTAAAGGATGCATTTTCAGAAAGTACTCGTTTACCACCATCGTATTATGAAGCCAAAAAAGTAGTAAAGGAATTGGATCTTGGATACGAAAAGATTCATAGTTGTCCGAAAGATTGTATATTATATCGGGATGAAAATGCTAATCAAGAGTCATGCAATGTATGTGGATCTTCAAGATGGATAACACAAAAAGAAGATCGAGATGATGTACTGAATGAATTGGATGCAACGCGGAGTAAAAAAAAACCGGCCAAGGTATTGCGTTACTTTTCTCTTATACCTTGATTGAAAAGGATTTATGCATCATCAAAAACAGCTTCATCAATGAGATGGCATGATGAAGGACGTACAAAGGATGGAATGTTGAGACATCCAGCAGATAGTCTTCAATGGAAAGTATTTGATGATAGGCATCCTGATTTTGCCTCTGATGTTCGCAGTGTTAGGTTTGGCTTAGCTTCTGATGGCTTCAATCCATTTCGGACCCTGAGTTCTACCTACAGCACTTGGCCAGTCATTTTGATACCTTACAATTTGCCACCGTGGATGTACATGAAATAATCATTACTTATCTTGTCAATGGTTATTTCAGGAGATAAGGGTCCAGGCAATGATATTGATATTTTTCTACAGCCTTTAATAGAGAAATTGAAACAGTTGTGGGAGGGTGTTGATGCATTTGATGCTTCCAACGGCCAAATATTTAAACTACGGGCAGCTTTGTTATGGACTATTAATGATTTTTCAGCATATGCCAATTTATCTGACTGGAGTACAAAGGGACGGGTCGCATGTCCTTGTTGTGGAGATTCAACACATTCAATTTGGTTAAAATATGGAGGTAAATTTTGTTACATAGGACATCGTCGATGGTTGGAAGCAAATCATCCATTTCGATTTCAGAAAGATTTGTTTGATGGTACTATAGAATTGAGATGTGCCCCTATTCCACCTTCTAGAACTGATGTTCATAGACAAATGGATGGCATCAATTACAGCTATGGTAAGCACTCAAAGCCTCTAAAAAAAGAAGAAGGGATGATGTTGAAAGCTCAGTGCACGAAGGGTTACCAGAGGAAGTCAGTATCAGTACTATAGATGCAGAGGTGTTTCAAGATCCAGATAATTATTTCGAAGATAAAAATGAGGAAGACACACAGATAGCATCTACACAACAGTCCAGTAAATATTTATGGAAAAAATGAAGTATCTTTTTTGACTTACCTTATTGGAAACATAATCTTATTCGGCACAATCTTGATGTCATGCATATAGAGAAGAATGTTTACGATAATTTACTTGGAATATTTTTAAACCTTGATGAAAAGAGCAAAGATAACATGAAGGCACGTCTTGATTTAAAAGAAATGGGTATCCGACAGGAACTTCATCCTAAAATGCTTGCTAATGATAGAATTTATGTGCCTCCTGCATGTTACACAATGTCTGCTCGAGAAAAGGATAATTTTTTGGGAGTTTTGAAAAATATCAAGGTACCTGATGGATATGCATCAAATATTTCACGATGTGTGCATCTAAAGGATCGAAAACTTTCAAATCTTAAAAGTCATGATGGTCACATATTGATGCAAGATATTTTTTCAACAGCTTTAAGATCGTCATTGCCGAAACAAGTTGTTACAATTGTACTTCGATTATCGTCATTCTTTAAGGCATTATGTTCCAAAGTTATTGATCCTCGGAAACTTGATTAGTTAGAATCTGATATTGCAATTACACTTTGCCAAATGAAAAAGATTTTTCCTCCTGGATTTTTCACTATTATGGTACATCTGCTCATTCACCTAGCTTCAGAAGTTAAAGTTGGTGGACCGGTACATTATAGATGGATGTATCCTATTGAGAGGTATTATTGCAAATCTTAAATCTTTTGATAATTTTATTAGAAACAACAGCATATTGATATTTTAATAAATATTTAATTCTTGAAGGTATCTTGTGCGTCTTAAAGATTATGTGCGAAATAGAGCCTATCCCAAAGGCTCGATTGCTGAAGCATATATTGTGGATGAATGTTTGACATTTTGTTCAAGATATCTTCAAGGTGTAGAGACTATTTTTAGTCGACCTCAATGGCATAATGACTTTGTGGAGAATGCAGAACTGTATAAGTTCTTAACTGCTGAAAAATTTTTGGGAAGAGCTGAAAGTATTGTACTTGATCAAAAATTCTTAGCACAAGCACATCGTTATGTGTTACTTCATAGTGACATAATATCTGACTATCGTAGGTTAGTATATTTAAGGAATGACATCAAAATTTAAATTTTATATTAGATATAATGTTCTAAATGATATATTTATATTTTATGCAGTGAATTTTTAATTTATCAGAGACGAGCCAATCATAACATTCATCCTAATGCAAGGATTGAACAGCGATGGTTGGTTGAGTTATTCTCTATGTGGCTTTCGAATCAGGTGTGATTTATATTTAATTATGGGATACATTAATTTTTGATACATATTTAATATCAGATAACTCAACAGCACTTCGTCATATCATTTTTTTTTAGGTATCAAAGATGATGGAGATAAATAATTCAGATGAACTAATAGCTCTTGCTCGAGGACTTAACAAGATTGTGAATAGATATAACGGTTTTATAATTAATGGCTTTAAATTTCATACTAGAGAATGGAAGAAATTTAGAAAAACACAGAATAGCGGTGTTATGGTGGAAGCGGATGGAAAATTCTATTATGGTGCACTTAAAGATATCTATGAGTTGGATTATTATGAAAAATTTAAAGTAGTACTGTTTAGATGTGATTGGATAGACATAAACTCATCAAGGGGTTTGAAACAAGATGCAAATGGATTTACACTTGTAAATTTTTCAAGGTTGATACATACTGGTGTGTTATTGAAGGATGACCCATTCATTTTTTCATCTCAAGCTCGTCAAGTATTTTATGTACAAGACGCAAAAGATAAAGATTGGTTTACTGTCATCAAAACAAAACCTAGAGACTTATATGATATAGAAAACCAAGTGGAGGATGATGACGATGACACTTATACACAATGTATGCCCTACAATTTTGTGCCAGCTGATGATTTAAATGCTACGACGACGTTGGTTAGAACAGAATTTGAAGAAAACACTACTGCTTGATTGTTACTGGTAATAATTATTTATGATGTATATATTTTGCATTAATTATTGTGTTATTTTACTCCATATATTAACTGATTCTACCTTTTATTTATATAAATGCTAGGTGACATCATGCGTCACAGGGGACGATATGCTGGTGTGCAGTTCCAGTTTTCACAGACAGAGGCCGGTACGTCTTCTTCAGCACAGCAGCCTGAGGCCAATTCAGTTGCACAGCATTCTGAGCCCTGTCCTTCATCATCAACACAGCACGATCCTCCTGTTCATCAGTCAGATGATGAGATACACGTGCAGGGTATATATTATCTTTCATGTAATTTTATTTTTATTTTATTTTATGTATATTTATGATATAGTTAATTTTATGTATTTTTTGCAGACGGATCCGAGAGAGTACACCCCAGACGCGGACCCACAGTAGTACGAGATGTGTGGCAGATACGTGAGGGCGAGAGAATTGTTGTAGAGTGCAATCAGCTAGGTCAGCCAATTAAGAAAGCTGCCTGCTTATTGACTTTATTTTTGGAGACTGTTGCTCGGAGGCCTCAGCTATGTCCGTTGGGCTATGCAAAATGGAATGACATGCTTCCATCATATAAAGTTGAGCTCCTCCGAGTTATAGAGGTAATGAATTGATGTTCATACCGTATATTAATTGTTAATCACTTATATAATTTATTTCATTTAACTTTTTTTTTTATAGAGCAAGTTTGTTCTCCCTCCATCTACTCATGATTTTGTAATGAAGTCTCTCAACCGCAAATGGAAAGAATATAGAGCACAATTGAAGAGGGACTATATGAGACAGGGTATGACAGAGGAGGAGGTTGCTAGGAATTGTCCTCCTGATGTACCCCCTCATCAGTGGATGGAGTTGGTTCATTATTGATTCTCCGAGAGGGCACAGGTATATTATCTACTCATTATCTTTTTTTCTAAATATTTTATAAAAATATTAATTTTTATTATATATTATACATATAACAAGTTCTTTACTTTATTTTATAGACTTATTCTGCTATTGGTAGAGCTGCACGAGCAGCTCAGTCTGTTCCTCATACATCGGGGTCGAAGAGTTATGCACGACTCCGACAGGAGTTTGTATGTTCCTTAACCTTTCATAATTAACTTTTAATTTTTATGTTGAAATATTTATATAACTAATATCATTATGTATCGTGGATCATGTCTGTATCATGATACTCATATATTTTTTTAAATTATTATAACTGTTTGCTTAAAATTAAAATTATTTGTGTAGGTGGATGAGCATGGGAGGGAACCCGGTAAAGTAGAGTTTTACCGGATGACTTATACTCATCAGGATGGTACTTTTGTTCGAGATGAGTCGAGAGATTTATATGTACGGCATTATTAATATTCTATTTTTTATAATAATTTTAATTTAATTTTGTTGGCTATTAATGTATAATTCTTGTTTTCAAAATAAATACAGGAGAGGGCTACATCTCTCATTGCGGAGCGTGACGATGAGTCCGCAGCATCTATGTAGCAGAGCCGTATCGAGGCCGAGGTGTTCACAGAGTTGATGGGACCAGAGCGCTATGGCCAAGTGAGAGGTTATGGAGTAGGGGTCACCCCCACTCAGTTATCTGAAGTTAGTAGATATACGCAGCATGCTGCAGCAGATGCTCAGGATTCACGCATTCGCAGACTCGAGGTGGAGATACAGGAGATTAGACAGAGTCGTGCCACTGAGATGGAGGAGATGCGACAGAGCCGTGCCGAGATGCAGGCCATGAGGGGACAGATTGATCGGCTTACATCTTTATTAGAAATGTATGGCCCATCTCAGGTAAATACATATTATTAAATATATATTTTTATATTAATTTAATGATTTATATATTTTTATTTATAGATATGCAAATCATGCTTTTGATATGTTTCTTGTAGACTCCTGGCACATCAGGCACCTGTCGAGACAGCGGCACGTCACGTGGAGACAGCGACGATCATCCGCCTGCGGATTGACATTATTTTATTTTTATTGTATTCTTATATTTATTTATATTACTCTTGATTGTAATGGATGATTAGTACTTTATTTTTATTTATATAAAATAATATCTTTTGGTTTGGTTAAATTTACTATTTAAGTTTGCTTTAGGTGTGAATGGTGGTGATTGTACATGTGTGAATGGTGGTGATTGTACATGTTTATGTTTGAATAATTGATATAATTTGATACAGGAATGTATGTATTCTTTTTTTTTTAGTATATAAAACCTGTATTTTTTTTTTCTTTTAAAACCTTTAACGATGCTTATAAGCATCGTTAAAATAATTTTAACGACGCTTATAAGCGTCGTTAAAGATAAAAAAGCCGACGCTTCGAAAAGCGTCTTGGTAGAGTGGAGGATGCGTTGTCATTAACGACGCTAAAAAGTGCCGTTATAATTAAATTTTACGACGCTTTAAAGCGTCGTTACAAACAATTTAACGACGCTTATAAGCGTCGTTAAAAAAAGTTTAACGACGCTTATAAGCGTCGCTAAAAACTTAACAGCCGACGCTTCAAAAAGCATCTTGATAGAGTGAAGGACGCGTTGTCATTAACGATGCTAAAAAGCGCCATTATAATTGAATTTTACGACGCTTTAAAGTGTCGTTAAAAAATAACGATGCTTTTAAAAAGCGTCGGCGCTTTTCGTCTCCACTCTTGCATAGACAACGCTTTCGCGACGCTTTTTGAAGCGTCGTAAACTTTATTAACGATGCTTATTAGCGTCGTAAAATAATTTTAATAGCGTCGTCTTTTACCATTTTCACTGTAGTGCCCTCTCTCTCTTCCTCTCCCATTCTCCCTTCGCCCTCTCTCTCTGTGTCAGTTGGGTGTAGTACATAATGGAACGGAGGCATATCAAATTGTATTGCCAATTGGTCTAGGTGCCGGTACCAGTATAATAAATCTTGTTTTCTCTTGTCTAATGAGTTTGAAAATTGCAGTAGTTTCTTTTGTATTTTTTGTTAAGCAAAGGCTGGATTGCAGTAGTTATTGAGTCCAAAATTTAATCATAATTCATGCTTATGTATGAGTCATTTGATATTTTGCAATGGCATTTGAATGAAGTGATACAAAAAGCTCAAATATTACATGACTAGAACTATTTTAAAATTTATGCTTTTCAAGTTTATATATAGGTACACTTCATTAGCTGCATGTTTTGGTCTTTTTTAGTCGGTATATGCCATTTTCATATTTATCATATTTTATTTATTAACTATATTTCTATTTTCCCCACATTTGAATATATAATGTAAGATTTCAATTTAAGTCTTAATTTTAAAATTTTATGTTCACTTGTGAGGAAAGCTCGCATTCTTGATGCTATTATAACATATAAGCTATTTTTACTAATCTTTCCTTTTCTCTATGTTTGAAATATTTCAATATTTATTTTTATTTATCCTATTTTTAGATACTAAATTTCAAATTTAATTTTAGTCTTCCCTGGCATCGCGGGGGTATTTTGCTTGCATCATTTTATTCAGAACTTTTATCTCAATAAAACCCCATTTTCAACATAAATGACGTTTTTTTGTATCTTGCATTTCATAGAGATGTTGGAGCATACGAACACATCCAACTTTACAGAGAATATTTATATTATTGTTAAAAACATATTTGATATAAATATTAAAAATTTACGATGTGTTTCGTGAAAAAGAATGGGTAACGCATACAAGATTGGTCACAACTGCTGTAATGAACTTTTAATGGCTTATCCTGCATGGGCAATGCCATTTCATTTATGTGGGCAATTGAGTTGATTTCATCTAGGAAAGCCTAAGAAAATGCAACTTTATAGGCATGGATTGCTAGGAAAGTCCATGATCTGGCAATGTTCGATGAATGCCCCAGAAATGTGTTGTCCTGCGGTATTTGCTGAAATCATGTCCAAGTCTAATAACTTGGAAGCTTAATTATTGTTGAATTTGATATTGACATCTGGTATTACTTCCTCATGAAATGGTACAAACTTGTCCCTTTTGATCATGTGTTTCTATACTGGAAGCTGTCAAAAAAAATTTGAAACTTATATGAGTGTTTCATAATTGGAGCTCCAGATGCAGAAGTTGCTTTCTTCGATCTTTTATTAGGATTTAAGTCTCCATCATGTCTAATCTTGCACAAACTGGAAATAGGGATTTTTTAGGATTCAAAGAATTGTATTTGGAGTCCTTTGTAAAGTTAAATTACTGAATTTCTATTGTCAAAAAATATTTCTGAAAATATTAAAGTACATTTTGCAAGGTTTACAGAGTCGGAGTCAGAATCGGGACCTGTGCTGGTTAGTCAGTGGTATGAATTGGTACGGATTCGTATCGGATCGGACTGGCGTGAACCGACGTAGAAGAAGAGAAGAAAATTGGGGAGTAAAAGAGAGAAAGAGAGGAGGGAAAGGGAGGGAGAGGATGATCGGAGAAGATGCTGGCAGTGGCCACAAGTGGGCCACCGGCGCGCTCGGAGGGTCGCCAAGGCCTCCGCTTTAGCCACCACATCTTAGTCGAGAGAGAGAGATAAAAAGAGGGGAGGGAAAGAAAAGGAGGATAAGTCGGTGGAGAGGCCGCCAGAGGGCCTTCGACTAGCCTTCGTGGCCATCGGACAGCACAATCATGGCCCGCGGCACCGCAGGAGTGAAAAAGGGACGATCGTCCCTGTTTCATGGGGTAAAGCTGGCAAACCTATTTTGCCGGCTTCACTATACATCGATTTGCCGGCTTCACTATCATCGTCGTTTTAAAAAGGACACGATGAAGAATGGGGCGGTCACTCATGTTCCATGGCCGCGGCTCCGTCTCCCCATTTTTTGCTGTCCGATGGCCACGACGGCCATCTGGTGCCCTTCGATAGCCTCTCTGCCGGTTGTGCCTCCCTTCAGTATCATCGCTCTCCCTCTCTATCTCTCTCGATTAAACATCTTATCAGACGATATCGAGCCGCAGAGGCCTCTACGGTCTTTCGACAGCCTCGGCGGACCATCACCGGCCTCCGACGTCATCGTCTCCTCTTTCCCTCATCTCCTCTCTCTCTCTTCCTCTCTTTCCCTCTTTCTCATCCAGTGTGCCGATTTGCCTGATCGAACTATCCCAGTTTGTTGCTGGTACAGCTCGGAACGTCTTGAACTGCTTGAGGATGGTTCGGTGAATGCTGACATCATTTTGTATGATTACGGTGTGTGCTTTGATGGAGCATATGCTATGAATAATGTATTCTACTTCAGCTTTCAAAGCTTTGTTGTAGATTGTATTATAGATTGTATGAGTTGCATACATGTGATGCTAATGCCTAAAATGCATCGTTTGATTTTCTGTTACTTTGTTTTTCTTGTGTCCTTTGCTTCTATTGTTGAGTTTTGGATACTTCTGCTAAACTAAGAAATGATGGATTCAGGGTATCTTATTCCTGGAGCTCCTGCTGTTGTGATAGTATATGTGGGTTCTTTTCTTATTTTGAGTTCTGTTTATTTCCCAGAGAACAAGCTTGTAGATGTTCCTGAAATGAGCTACACATCTGACGACCAACCTTATCCACGTGGAGAAATTTGTGTCAGGGGTCCTATAGTTTTTCGGGGCTATTACAAAGATGATGTGCAGACATAATTACATAGGCCTTGTTTCAACTCTTGCTCCTGTGCACTCATACTCTTTAAGAAGCTAGTTTTGTTAAAAATTTTGGTAATTGGACAGGAAAGAGGTAATTGATGAAGCCGGGTGGCTGCATACTGGGGACATAGGTCTATGGTTGCCTGGAGGATGTCTAAAGATCATTGTTAGGTAGGCTTGCATACCCAAGTTTTGTGATAACTAAATTCAATAGAAAAATTCTCCATATTCCTTTTCATCATGTGGTTTACTTTATATTTTATTGCACTATTCAAGACTCAATAAGCTAAATGATAAGCATACACTGGACAATTTTTGCACGTGGCTGAGTCTTGTGCATCTTGTGGTGATAGAGTTTGAAGCATTTTTTATTTTTATAAAAAAATGTTAAACAACTGTATAAGTAAAAAAATCCCATAATTGTAGGATATTTTGTTATGATGAGTCCATACTACAAGTACTATGCATAGTGAAGAAGCTTCAGTTCATTATTTATTGATTTCTCTGCTCATCGGTCTGATAGAAGATAAATTTTTATGATATTGTGGTTTGACGATAATGCTTCTGTGTAAGCAAATTACAGCTTTTCTGATGCATTTGATGAAACATCCTGACAATAATCTTCAAAATTACTTAGTGCATGCAAAATAGATTGTCAAAAAACTGATGTTGGACAAAGAGAGTCATAGTATTTTGAGGCAATTAACCATAAAATAAGGGACAGTTAACAGTTTCTCATTGTACCTTTTCTAGATTCCTCCCTACTGTTCTTTGGCTTTGTTCCTTCAGGGTAGAGATATATTGTTATACTCATTTATCGGATAAGAGACAAGTTATTGTTACTCTGTTCTTGATAGTTTTCTCTGCTTTGTCATTTCTTTTCATTTTAATATATATCTCTTCTGCATTTTTTTTGTGAGCTCAGTCTACAGGGCTTCTTGAAAGAGTAAGTGACGCTGAAGGATTTTGGAAGAGACAAGGTTAAAAGAAATGTTGATTGGGACCCAAGTTCATTATCTATTATTAAAGAATTTAGCATCATATTATGGAACCATAAAACCAGCACTAGGTGTTCCTGTGTTAGTTTGAACTTGAATACCAAGCTTGCATCAGCTACAACTGAATTCATCTACTTAGCTGAACTTTCTAGTTTTACTCACTCGAACTTTCTAATTTTGACATATTTTTCTTTCTGATGCTTTGTTGCGATAATATCTGTATTTTTCTGATCCTATTATTCGGAATTATACTTATACTGATTAAGTTTCACAATCTCAGTAATCAAATATCCTACTGGTACATATGGTCGATTTGATATGTATGGTCAGTTCGACACTGTACGGTATATGCGTGATTTCAAGATAGCTTCTGACATTTTTTTTCTCACTTTTTATCATGATATCTTCTGAAATTAAACAGTACAAATTAGTACAGTATGGTATGCACCTGGATAAGAGGCGCTACTACTCAGTTTGTACCGGTATGGATCGGTAAATGCCGGTTCAAGTTGGCTCGGGATCTGTACTGAGCTGAAAGCCCATCTCATCCGGGTTCTGACCCAGGTCAGTCTGCCCTGAAATATGTGTAACTATTTGAATGCTTGTCCAAAACCTGAAAGGGAAAAGGTGGAGTTTGGACATTAGATTGATGGCCGGTCATAGAGAAAAAACCTGAAACTAGTAATATTGTAATCACTAACAAGAACATATTTTCCTAATTGTGTTGTAGATGGGATAGAAGTTGTAGTTGCTAAAAACATATTTCCCACTTGGAAATTGTGTTTACAGAATGGCTTCGGTTTTCTTTCCTTAGGGAACACTTAGTAATCTTAAAGGATGCCATTGGAAGAAAAAAAGAAAAGAAACCACCAACAAACAAATGGTAATGCGAAGGAAAAAGGGGGAAACTAATGTATACGGCTTCCTTGTTCATTTCTTTATGATTAGCGTGCCGTCTAAAAAGTTTTGTCCATGCTCTGCTGCCACAAAATAGCTAGCTGTACCAAATAGGACATTTGTCTTTTAATTTTTATTTAAAATGAAGTCCACTGATTTTAGATTAACTTGTCCATAGATTGATCTAGTTTGAGAGAGAAGGAAAAAATTCTTCAATCCACTTAACTCAAATTTTTTAAAAAATTTTGAAATTAAAAAAATTGATGAAGGTAGGGACCGGGTCCCATTTTCTTTCATTAAAAAATAACAGAACTTAGTTATAAACCTTTATTTATACTAGTTAGGTCCAATCTTTCATAATTCTAGTCAGATTTCTTGTGTAGATGTTATAGTTTTTTTGAAATAGATATGACTCATAGGAATCATCACGAAAAGCTAAAATTCTTCAAGAGATAAATCTCAACTTCTACATGGACTTCATATTTAGCCGCTTTGCCTAATATTTTTTTGTATTGAGAAATATATCTAGTCAAAATCTTTCTTGCAAAGGAAACTTTTGCTTTGACTTGTTTTGAGGCTCAAATCATGGAATTTGGTCTTGATCACTCAATACACTACATCCTTACAAGATGGCACCATGTTGTAGAGCTTGAAAATTACCTGATTTCAAAAGCAAGAGCATCTCAGTTGGATGTGACAGGGCATGTTAAAGCCTTTAGAAGTTTGATACCTAATTTGACTTTTCAATATGGTAGATCTTGCTCCTGGATCTTGTCAAGTTTTCTCCGTAATGACCAGAGTGGTCCACATTGAGTTTGGTAAATCTTCTTAGATCAACACTCCTATTTGGGGGGATTTAGCTCTTGCGAATCAAAATTAAAGATGGAAAACACCTACTTTTCTATTACATAGCCGAACTAGTCGACTTAGCAAGGAAGCTGACCCTTCGAGCCATTCCAAAAAGACTGAATCCTCCACCTAGTTTTTGTGACCTTTCTCTCAATAATAAAGTCCTCATCCAATGGCCTTTCCTGCTGCACCGATAGATCATTCTCGACGCTAGTTATTGGCATTGGTCTTCATTGCTCCCAAATCTGGGTGATCTTATGTCAGTTCTACATTCAAACCTTGCGGTATGGTTGCTCCTAGCCATTATTCCTCATTGATGGTGGCAATAGCGATGGCGACGGCGGCTCCCTCCCATCTTGATCTAAGTTGATCGATCAATGGAATTGAGAGGCTAGAGCTTGCACTAAGTAACATTAACTTCTTGTATTATCATCAACATGAACTTCTTTTAGGCACTAACAATTCACTTCACCTGGGCAGTAATCATAAGAGGTATATTTGTTTTTACTCTAGAGTCATTGATCATAATTCCTTCTTGTCCTTTACAAATAGATACTTCATATTCGACCCCAAAGGTAAGATCCTCCAAGGATCTTATGATGGATATCCAAAGGAACTACTTTATGTGTCACATCATCAATTTTCTTCTTAGTCATTGTGAATTTAAAGATACACCTCTTGGTGATTTTTTGCTTGGCATCCTTTGAATCCAATTGAGAGAATAGGGATGTGGGTGAGGCTTGGTTGGCAACTCCAGCTTCTAAACCCGCCTTAGAGATGAGGTTCTTTTGGCTCCTAAGATCTATAATAGCTTGTACCAAAAAAAATGATCTACAATAGTTTCAATGATACTCTACTGCAGCTGAATTTCTAAGTGGAAGAATTCCTCTCATACATCTCATTCTGCTTCAATCACTGTCTTAGGTTTACTTTTAACCATCAAACTCAGTTTTGATGGTCATAATTTTGCCATCAAACTCTTCATTGATTCCACAATGGTCGTAATAAATTTTTTTCTGAATCCTATTTTTTCTTGCTCTGCTTCCACTTTTGATCTAGTTTTAGCCACCTTCTTTGGGCTTATCACCCTTTGTACCTATCTTGAGTCGATTCTCCTCTATTCTTATGATCTTCATGCTAGCTTCATTGGTGTCTCCAACTTTGAAGAGTTTTAGCTCCTTCTAGATGCTCTTGTCAAGGATGTACTTCATGATGTCTACATAATTATTGATGAAGATCTCGAGAGAGATGTTTGCTTGTGGGACTCGGCATGATAGTTTTGGATAAGTTGATCATACTCCTACTACAAATATTGCCACTTAAGCCATCAATCTTCCTCATGGCTAATTGGATGGAATTGCTTCATTCGGCTCTTGAAGTTTCTCCATCTAAGATTAGAGATATCTTTGTTTCTCATATATGAATTCCACCAAGTAAGGACATGGCTAGAAAGCTTGAGATAGGCAACAGCAACCTTCTAGATATTAGTATATACATAGGAAATAAGTCTTTAATAACTAGTGTAAGCAGCTATCTAGCTTCTCTACATCGATAGTTCCATCATATATGGGGATCTTGATTTGAGATTTGACTCTGAAAGGTTAAGAGGGGATTTTAAGTATCCACATGTTACTCATCCCTCTCATTAGATGGTATATCATTGTCTCTAGACATTATAGACAGTTTTGCTACCAGAGTTGATGGTGCTCGAGTTGAAGTAGTCACAAATCTTCTCTTTCAGCTGTGTATGACATCTCTCCATCTTATCATTCCTCGAGACAGAAGTATTATCTATACTTGCCTTTATCCTTCAATGAATTTTTCAATCTACTTGTACTACTCGCACGTCCACACTACAAACTAAGGCCCCTGTACATCTAGAGGGCCAAAAATTTGATCCCAACTTAAGCCAATCAGTGAAAAGGAAGAAATTCTTTCAACTTGCTTAAGTGGAGTATGTTATCTTGTCCATAGATTTTACATTAACTTGTCTATTATAGTCTTACCTTCTAATTACTTAAAGCACTAGAAAAGTAGCATGCTAGTTCACCATGAACAACCTAACCAACACTCAAGACCCATTAAAAAAAAAATAGGACAATGCTTTAACTCATTAAAAAAAAAAAAATAGGGCAATGCTTTCTACCACTGGGAAATTTTCTTTAGCATATGTTTCCTGCATATCACTCATGCATTGTTTTCTTTACCCATTTCTAGTTGAGGGGAACCATGCAAAAATTGTTTGCATTTTGTTGCTATACCACATGGAGTGTGAAGGACTAGATATGTGGTAGAAGGCAATTGTTTATGCAAGTGCACAGGCGTGAAAAGATCAGGCTCCCACAATAAATTACTATATGGTAATGTGTAGAATGCAAATTCAGGACTTCTCTTTCTTCTTTTGTTCTCAAACGTCTCCTCTCTTAAATTCTCAATTCTTTACACACACATACACATATATATGTACGTATGTATATATATATATATATATATATATATATATATATATATGGATACATGTGCATGGCATGTGCGTGTGTGGGTGTACGCTTGTGGGCATGGGCATGGGTGTGGCACAGGCATGCATGCACGCGCTTGGAAGTGCATGCGTGTCCATGTGTAGGCATTAAAAGATGATGCTCCCACAATAAATTACTTTATGGAATACAAATTCAGGACATCTCTTTTCTTCTTTTATTATCATACATGTGTCATTTTCAATTTTTTATGCATTTATAGCTAAATAGGTACAGATGCTTATACATACGTACAATATATACATGCATTCATACATACATTCATACATACATACATACATATATATATATATATATATATATATATATATATATGTGTGCATGTGTATATGTGCAGAGCCCGTCCTAACATATTTTAGACCTGGGGCTAAATGAAAAAAATGAGACCTTCTCTATTAAAAATTAACATACTTTAAATATTAATTATCATTAAAAAATTAATCTATATATAATAATTTACTATAGATATATTCATTAAGCAGCGTGTAAAATCCATCATTAACCTATATAATTATTTTTCTTGTTATAATATTGTAGAAAATCATCCTTGCACCCAATTGAAACATCAATGCAGGGCCTGGGGCCTGGGGCGGTCGTCCAATTCGACCTGCCCCAAGGCCGGCCCTGTGTATGTGTGTGTGTGTCATTTATGTATGTATGTATGTGTGCGTGCATGTGCATGTGTGATTGTAAGAATTAAAAGTTGAGTCTGCCACGATAAATTACTATATGTAATGTGTAGAATACAAATCCAGAACTTCTCTTTTCTTTTTGTGTTATCGTACATGTATCCTCTTAAATTTTCAATTTTTTATGCATTTGTAATTATATATGTACACATGCTTATATATAGTTAGCTGCTATTTTGTCTACTAACTTTGTCGTTGATACTGTACATCAATCACTTCTGAAATTATGGTAGCAAAAAGAATATCTTTAAGTTGGCCCAAGGCGAGTACATAGCCCCAGAGAAGTTTGAGAATGTTTATGCCAAGTGCAGCTTCGTTTCTCAGTGTATTGTCTATGGTAACTAACTGAATATTATCGGCTTATCTCTAGCTTCACATTGTATGCACATTAATTATTATTATTTTTTTTATTAATGGTGACAGCTTAAACTCTTGCCTAGTTGCAATAGTATCAGTTGAGCCAGATGTGTTGAGGACATGGGTTGCATCTGAAGGAATCAAGGTGGGTCTCCATCTCACCTTCTTTAGGTTTGTTGTAGCAAATATCATCCTTCCCTTCTTGACTATGGAGTTACCTACCTATTTAGTATTCTGAACTATGCACCTCCCATGAAAATTTCCTTTAGTAGCACCCCTTTCAAGCATGAGAGGAATTGGTACCAGGATTTTACATTAGCAACAATTTATAATAATACATTTTAAATATTAATTGATTAATTACTATTGGATATTGTGATCCGCTAAATTCGAACATTCTTTAAGGGGCCTTTTTGGATGGCTAAGCGGCTAATCCATTTTACATTCTCCCTAAATCTGAGTAATTGAAGAAGAAAAGTTCCAACCAAAGTTTGCCATACCGTGTCGAACCAGTCGGTACACCTTGTATCATACTGGACCGGCGGAAAACTGACATAATTCGGTCGGTAAATTTGGTACACCGAAGGTACGAAAGAAAAAAAAGTGAGAAAGAGAGAGAGAGAGGAGGAGAGGAAGGGAGGTGGGAGCCGTCGGAGGCCGACGGTGGCCGATTGCGGCCGTCGGAGGGTTTTCGAGCCATGTATTGCCTGATAGAACTTTCAAAAGAGTGAGAAAGAGAAAGAGAAAGCGCTCAGGGAGGGAGGGATCTACTGGACGGACGGTGCCTCTATCGCGAGGCCCCCGGTGGCCAACGAGCCGACGTCGACGGTCTAAGGGTGGTCGAGCGGGCGGCGGTCGAGCAGGCGAAGCCCCTCCGCGGCTCCGCCCCCTTCTTCTTTTTCAAATGGTCGTCTATTTCGATTTTTTTTTTCTTTTTGATTTTAAACTCATAAAGTCGGCAACTAGGTTGCCGACTTAAGAATTTTTTTTAAAAAAAAAATAAAAATCATGAAGTTAGCAAACTTTTTGCCGACTTCACTTAAAACTATATTTTTAAAAAAAACTTGTGAAACAGGGGCGACGCCCCTATTTCACACTCGTGGCCTCGCGCGCGTAGACTGCGCCCTCCGACGGCCAGCAGGAGGCCGTCCAGCGGCCCCGCTGACTCCTTTCCCTCCCTCTTTTTCTTTCTTCTTCCTTCTCTCTCTATTTCTCTCTCTCTCTTTTTCTTCTTCCAGTTCGGATCCGTTTGCCTTCGTCGGTTCGATACGGTACGAAATTATACCGAACCGTACCACCGACCAACTGATGGTACTGGTTCAACATACCTTGATTCCAACAGCCAAGAATTTTGAGAGATTGGGAGGCCTGTGGTTCTATTATCCCAACTTTTTAGGGATATACTAAATCATGGATTCAGATCCTAACAGGACGTTTCACGGGACATCAGGATGGGGTACCATTCTATGTGTCAGGGCAAAACTATTTCGCTAGTGTTCCAGCATTCCAATTAGGACATCTTAGGATATTTTTTATCGGGACAGGGTCGGACAGCAATGTATCCCATTTCATGAAAAAATTGGGACAACGACAATCCCATCACGGGATTTAAAAACTTGCACTAAACCACATTTTTGTCAGAACTAATTAGCCTAGCCTTTTATGGATAAGATAAACTCCTGCTTCCTTTGATCAAACAAACTTCTATCTTCTTCCCTATCCTCATCATCGTCGGGCATCCCATTTCATGCAGCAGAATGCCCTTTTCAGCAAGATAAGTTCTTTGATGTTATATTGTGCTAAGCTTGCCATTTTTGCTTGTCAATCGTGCATGGTTCTACTTAATCTCAACCAAGAGTTTTTGAAACAAAATAGAGATATTAAAATGCATATGGCTGTGTGTCAATCTGGCATTGAGAAAACTACTCATCTGAAGAAAGAAGATTTGGAGTCAAAATTGAATATTCCACCGAGAAAAGTTTATGACGAATTTCATGTTAAGATGTTCTTACAGATGCAACCATGATGGAAGGTCGCATAACCATTTCAATGGAAAACTAACAATTAGAACATTATCCAATGGCCACTGAAAGACAGGAAGTGATGGTAATTATGTTGAGCATATATTCTTTGAAACATTCAAACACAAAATTGAATTCCACACTTTTGGATGTGGACAAATACACACACACAAAAAAAAAAAAAAAAAAACTATGGAGGCATATAATGGAGGTGGACCTAGTTGTAGGCCTTGAGGAAAAGGGTGAACGGCATCATTTGTGGTGAAATAATAGGCCTATGAAGAAACTTCGATGTTGTACCCAAAAAAAAAAAAAGAAAGAAAGAAACTTTGATAGTATGTCTAGGATGATGCCCTTCATGTTTTGGACAAAGAGTGACAATTTCCAATTCTTTACACGATATCATTGTTATGGGCTACTCGTTTAACAAAATTGTAGATTATGTGGATGAGTGTGCTTTATACGTCGCTCAATTCATGATTAAAGGATGGGCGTTCCATTTATGCCCTTGACTAACGCATATTGGCACCCAGTGATGGTCATTACAATAACATTCCATAGTATCTTGTGTTATTGTTTAATTGCAAAGCCGTTACTAACTGTCGGCAAAATTTTTTTTACTTTGTATTTCAGATTGTTTTATTTTTTTGATTTGGATCTCTTGCCTATGATTTGCATGTTAGAGAGACTACCCCTTATATTAGGCCTTGTCTTCTTCCCTCTTAATCTAGACACTGTGCAAGTCTTTGAAATTTTCGACACATTTCTCCCTGGTTGATCTGTACTTTGGTCAGGTTTTCTTGCCTTCTGACTGGCCTCTTAGTTTCATGGTACCAATTTTAGATGGTTGAAATTAGTTTTACCAAATCGTCATATAAATCTGCTCGATCGTTTCATGGTGGCTTCATGGGCAAGCTCTTAATGATGGGAAGTTTCTCTCAATGGCAATGAAGAAACCTCTTGCAATGGCAATGAAGAAACCTCTTGCATATGCAACTATGCATCTTACTTAATTCTAGTTCCTTCACATAATATTTGAACTCTAAGCTGACAGATCAGCAAGCCAATAGCAATTTCCTCCTTCTTATTGAAGAATTTGTCCATATCATTGTTTTATTAAAAGAGAAATGTGATATCTTGTAATGATACTCCATTTATGCCACTTTGACATGCTACATGATTGATAGATATGAAACAACTAGATAAATTATTTTTATCAACTTGTGTATGTCCTGTCCAAATAGCTTCATTATCTGCAGTTTCGCGAAATACATGATATTTTATTCATGAGCCCGGTGGTTCTTTATATTTCTATATTGTGGAAGTTCCCTGAGTTGCGTATAAGCGAGTAGATCTATTATTCCATTCTATTGACCTCGTGCATTGCTCATGTTGCATGCTGGCTGAGTGATGGTAAGGGATTGATCTCATGTGCATGACTATCATGGTGTAGTGGCTTCTTATGGAAACAGAAATGGAGAAGGTGAACGGGAATCTGGGAGGCTACACCCATCCCACTACCACCCTACGAGGTTGATTTGTACTCCGGAAAAAGCCTTTTTAGGAGGGGTGGGATCAAAGTTCTGAGGGATAACTCAAGACCAGAAGACCTAATCTCTCGCTTGAAAGTAAGAGTGTAACACTGAGTTAATGCCCCAAGTACTGTTTACGATGATTTTGAAAGACTCTAGTTATGGTTAATGTCTAGGTTGTAATTGTTTATGGTCATAAGCAGCCGTGTGATTGTAGAGTGTAGAGGGGCAAACTAAGCAGCCAATACAGAAAGATGAAAAAAAACTCTCTATGTGCGCATGCAATTAATAATTTTAAGTCATCATCCAACAACACTGATGCAAATAATATTTCTCACATCAATGGAATAATATTCTTTTCAAGAAAATTAGTTATATTTGTGTCTCTATTGCTCCAGTCTGCGTTCCACTATCACTTACAATAATTGATATGTTTATTTATTTTCTTTAAAAATTTTGTTTCACTGTCCTTGTGTGTATATTGCACAATTGTAGCAAAGGTACCCAAATAGAATCAGCATAGGACTGAAATGGTCAGGTAGCAGCTTTTTTTTCCTCAAGGAAAATGACTTATTTCCTTTATCATGAAAAGTTAATTTACATCAAAAAAAAAAAAAAAAAAAGGCTCTCTCTGGTTACTGATTTTGCGGGAAAGAGTTAGGATTCGTTTTTGTAGAACAACATATACAAATAGGAGTGTGTGCAGGAATTTTATCCTTGTATCTAAGTGTACAAGGTAGGCAATACACATATTTTATTAAATGTCTGATACAACGGGGTGCGCGCCCTGCTCCCCAGTTCCATGGTGCTCTTTCTTACCATTACATATAAATTGAATATCAAATACAGATTTCTTTAGGCTACAATTTGTTGCTTATTTAATATTTTCTTGCAAAATCAATAACAAAGTAGACCTTTTTTTTTCTGTGCAAAATCTTTTAGTTAAAAATAATAGTTTGGTGCAGCTGGTTATGTGATTGTGATAGATTTTGACGTTATCTTTGGAATAAGAGAGGGCCTTGGCCACTACCAAAGAGTCATCCAAATGCCCCCACATTGAAGCTTCGGCTACTTGGGTTGTCTCGAGCCCGACTAGGGCCCCACCTTGAAGATCTGCAGAGGCCCTTTCCTTCGACCCCAAGGTGATGGTGGTCATCATGGGTGAAGGTCCTTCCTCTTAGGGTGGCAATACCACTCCGATCTAACACTTCATTGGCCCCCAATGTGAGGGGGCCTCCTAGCAAACTCCCGGGGCCTTCAGTTTGGCACTGATCCTAGCCCTTGTGGGGGCCAAGCATGGGTTGTGTATCAGCATAGTTTGGCCTTCATTAGACTTAACATTGGAGAGCTGACGAGTAGCTCGGGATCTCATCTATGGAATACTTGTTCCAGCCGATGTGAAGAAGTTAGAAGAGTTGGGCTCCAATTTCCACTGAACTAATGCCCATGACTCCTTCATCCGGATAAGCGATACCAACCTTCTCATTTGAGTTTTTATTTTGATCATTTGGATCGGGTTAGCTGACTTTTACTTTTTTTTCTTATTTCTTTCAACTCGTCCACCACCTAGAGTACTTCCTGAATGCGCCAAGGTGGTGAGGTTGGAGATGATCGAGATCCAAAAGAAGGCGGATGTGGCTGGGGAGATGGCTTTTAAGGTGGAGAGGGCTGAAAAGAAGGTGCAGGTCATCTTATTCAAGGTTGGGGTAGAGATCAGGTGCCTGAAGGAGGTGCTAAAGCAGTTGGAGGAAAAATCATGGCTGCTGAAGCGTGAGTAGCCAAGGCTGAGGCTGAGGCAGCCGAGTCAACTTGAAAGGCTATGGAGGACTTCTAAGTCTGAGAGGAGTTTGCGGACGAGGAGGCTGAGTCCACCATGGAGTCTTACATGGTCAGCATCCAGGAATGCTGGGCTAAGGTCGCAGGTTGATGCCCCGACCCGGACCTTACCTTTTTTCTGACAACGATAATGACTTGTTGAGCCTCCTTCCTGCCCCAACCCCTAAGGAGTACCAGATCTTTGAGTTCCCTCTATTGGAGGCCATTGCTATCGATGTGGCAGCAACTCAAGTCAATAAAGCTATTGGCCAAGTTGAAGAAGGTGCCCTCCAATCGAGGCATAAGCCTTCTTTTTCTTTTCTTTCTTTTTGTAATCTCGGTTCAGCTTCCCAAACTTGTTTTGTAGTTGGCCCGTTTGACCTACTTTGTAGATGTTTTTAGACATTTGAAAAAAAAAAGTACCTTTCCTTAGAAAGTTGTGTTATTTGATGGAGTCCTTCTAGTCTTTGGTTAATGTATGCTTTTACCAAATTGATCTTCTTAGCTCAGGTCACTTAACCCTACTGAAAGATGTCAAACCAAACTATCGGTCGGAATTTCTATTCTTCAAATGTCGTTTTGAATTGGTGACTCACCCAATACACATTTTCAAAGTCTTGTACCTTGGCTCTTTCGTGTTTGGTGGAGACTAGTTGTTCAAGTGATCATTTTCCTTATCGAACTAACTTTCACAATTCTTCTTCCATCTCTTAGAGCTCGGCTTGCTATTGTATTCACTTTTGGTTTATTGGGTGGCTGAGTTTTTGAGGTTGACTCATTTTGTTATGAACCATGCTCCCTGATCCGACCTTTACTAAATATTCATCCCAAGGATTTTAGCTTGGACTGCATCCATACGAGGTGCCACAGATCTGAGGATTCTTTGATAGGGTCCCTTTGCCCTCTAGGCGGCTGAGGTCTTGGGCTCGATTAGTTTTGGTAGGATGAACCATGATTTTGAGGATCTTCTTATGAGATTATCCTTCACCTCTTGATCAGTCGAAGTTTTGGGCCTGATTGGTTTTAATAAGTTGAGTAGTGCTTCCGAGGATCCTCTTATAGGATTACCCATTGCTTCTCAATCAGCTATGATTTTAGGCTCAGCTAGTTTTGATAAGATGAGTCACACTTCTGAGGGTCTTATTATGGGGTTATCCCTCACTTCTCGACCGATCAAGATTTTGGGCTTGACTAGTTTTGGTACGATGAGCAATGCTTTAGAGGATCCTCTTATGGGGTTATCCCTCACTTTTCGGTTGGCTGAGATTTTGGACTTGATTAGTTTTGAAAGATGATCATACTTTCGAGGATCCTTTTATGTGGTTATCCCTCGCTTCATGATCGATCGAGATTTTAGGCTCGGCTACTTCTAATGGGATGAGTCATGCTTCCGAGGATCCTCTTAGGAGGTTATCCTATTAGATGTATGTCTTAGAAGTCAATTATTTTTTAATACATTATTCATTCTATGGTACAAATTTATATTTTAAACTATTGATTTAATCAATAAAAGATAATTTTTTTTTATTTAAGTATTATACGCCTTTGAATCATCTTTGAAATTGATGTTACGATACATATTCTCAACTATGAAAAATTAGAGGCATATATAATCGATTCCTAAATTACTCCCCACCATAGGATAGTTATGAAGATGGTGATCAATCTAGATAGGTCGACGCATAGTTCGCTTCCTTCAGGATAGATGAATTTCTAGTCTATGATGTAGAGATACTGAGCAGCAAGTACGGATAGTTGTTAGAGAATAACTAGTATTGCGTGTGATCATATGAGAGATCACATAAATTTTTATTCAATCATCAATGATCATTTCGATGCTGTAGTTGTGTGACTGATCTTTTGACCTACAGTATCACAGTTGTTCATAGTAAGACTGCTGTAGTTTAACTACACATAAGTATTGACTCAATTATGAGTTTTTATAGTAGATATTGGTTTCAGTTGGTTGAGTTGTGGGAACAACGTGTGCATCTAGATAGAATATATCGACCTTGATAGAGGGGAGTAGTCCTATAAAATTTAAGAAGCAGAGTCCACAAGTCTATAGCCATAGTAGTGTAATTAATAATTTTTCTTTATTTAGAATCATTAATGAATTTGAGCTGATCGAATCTATCATATAACTGATGATGAGGTTTGATGATTTATCCATGATCTATCATCTAATCGAAACTCATGATAGAAAGACTGTATCATACATTAACTAGATTGAGAAATTTTATTTTGGTTCTGCTGGATTGTCATTATATATTGCTAGATGTCACTGATGGATTGTGAGAGCTCAATAAGATCGTTCTAGATCAATGATCCTTATCGAGTTTGAGTGAAATTATTCTGACCCACTAAAAGAAGTTTTAGTGATACCTATGATAGAGATCATGATATATCTTACTACCAGACAGAACTGAACTTATAGGGTCACACATAAAGGGAGAAGGCCTTGATTAGTTATAATTAGGCATATGAAGCACAAATTAATATGGATTTAAAGAAATCCTATTGGATTCATATTAACCTTGCTAGCCTCTAGATGAACCTAATTTTTTTTGTAATTAGTTTGCTTATATGATAAGCATTAGCCAATTTCTACACTTGATTTGAACCTAATTGAATTTGATTCAATAACCTCCAATGATTGGATGCTTAATTTATAGCTTGAATTAAATCAGAAAAGAGTTTTGATTTTATTCATCTTGATTTGATCAAGAATCCTTAAAGTGAATATATGAAATCATGTGGACAGATTTGTAAGTGTTTAATTGGATCCCATATGATAGGATGCCTAGCACTGGATGTGGGCTTGGGTGAATTATGGGTGGCACCCTATTTATTTGGTCCAAGTATATTATGGCTAGGACTTCGAATATGATTAGGAGGAGGGATCCTAATTTGATTAGGATACCCATTAGATGTCTATTTAAAGGACCATAGCTTTACCTTTTTCATTATCTCATAATCTCCCATCCTTACCGCCACCTATTACTGTACCCATGCCCCCTCTCCTCTCTCTCTAGCCCATGTTCTCTCTCTCTCTCTCTCTCTCTTGACGTCCCCTTTTTGGATCTTGGAGAGAAGTGGGCGGCATCCTTTCTTTGGTGTTGAGGGTTGGCACCAAGATTGATTAGTTTCTTCCTCTTCCTCTCAAGTTCTTGAGAGTTAGGTACAACCACTTCTTATTTGTTGTTCTTCTTGATTAGTTGGAAGATCAAAAAAGATTCTTAACTTTTTCAAGAATTAAGAAAGAAAGATAAAAAAGGTTTACAAATTGATCCCTATCTAGACTTGGTTCAAACCTATTCAGACTTTCGGTTCAAGCAAGCAGGATCCAAGAGAAAATAATTGAGATCGACCATATGGATACCCATAGAGGCAAGATGCTTGTGCTGCTGATTCAGAGTCTGATCAATTTTAGATCTAGAGATTGAATTGGATTCAACTCTAGTTGTAGGTTTGAAGCAAAAGGAAAGCGATTCAGGTATGTGAATTGATTACAAGTTTTCTTCATTCATCTTAAAATCAGTTTATGTTAATTTCAGCATATGAACTAGATCCATAGGTACTTTCATATGATGAATGCATGCCTAGATTAAAAATATTTTAATCTAATTTTTTTACTATATTTTAGATTTAAAATTTTTTTGAAATCTACATGCACTAGCATTTGTAGAAAATCCAATAATGGTATCAGAGCCACATATTCATATGTATGAAAGTAGCATAAAAGTTTTGAAAATAATTTTTAAAATTTTGATTTTAGTTCATACATGCGATGTATATATTTATGTTCAGATCTGAAAAGTATTTTAGTTTTGATTTTTATTCATATATGCGATATATGAAAGCATGCATTGTTAGAAATTAAATTTTTATGATTTGAATTTTTTGTATACATAATATATGATGGTATGTTTAGGTTTGAAATAAATTTTTAAAAAATCTAAAATTTTTCACATATATGATATATAATTACATGCATATTTTGAAAGTATTTCAAGAACTAAAAATTTACTTTTTATGTAATAAATTTAGATCTTAAAATTATTTTTATGATATAAAATTAATGTGTGCATAAATTATTGGGCATAGGTAGTTTTGTATTAGGTCATATAATGGATTACATCTCAGGTTATGATTAAATCATATTGGGTCAAAATCAATGTAGCTATTGATTAAACCAAGTCAAGTGTTGATTTGGGTTAGATCAGCTGAGCTAATAATTCTACAAGCAATGTAGATTGAGTCGATCAAATTCTATATGTAGAATCGAGTCAACCTAAGGACCTAATTCGACTTCATGGTTCGAATCCGATTCACTTAAGTTGACTAATTAAAACCAATAAGTCATTTAGTATCTAAGACAAGTCTCGATCGATGATTTTTAATTGGAAAGCTATTCACCTAAACAATTAAGCCTACGGTGAGTTAATGACATATCCTCTCACCGATCATACTTATCTAACCAATTGGATGATCGAGCTCATTAATTACTAAGGTGTTTTGGTTTAGCCCATGCTAGTTAGATCGATCGTGTGATGACTGATTAGATGAGATCTGACCTAAACCTTCATAATCAATATTAAGTTTATGGTCTTCCACCATTGTAGAAGTACAGGCATGGTACTGACATTGACTGTTCTCGACTGGATACAGTGTTTAGTTGCATTGAAAACATGCAACTACTCTATTAGCAAAGAGTTGCTCCAGGGTGAAGATGGTGTTGAGCCCAATATATGTTATTTGAGGGACTCAATGATGATTTCACACCTACTGGTGAATGGTGGGTCTGGCTTAACTAAAAAGTGGGGCAATATGTGTTATCTGAGCTTTTATGACTTAGAGATCAAATCGCTGCAATATGTTTAGGGAACCATCTGGGCAAAGAGTTATTTATGCATTAGTGTACGTGTCACCAATAATAATTAGGTGAGATACATGGCATCGATAGGACCGCAGCACCCATTAGAAACCTTACATTGGTCACATCGAATTTTCGCTTTCCACCCAGAGAGTGTCAGAATTGAAAAAAAATAATAGAAGTTTATTTACATCTAAAAATTTCTAGAGCAAATATAAATTTAAGTACAAATATCTAACTGGAATCTCTACTCTCACAGATAAATAATGTCGACCTCTAACCAACTAGCCTACATCCTTGAAACCAACCATCTGACTAGCATAAATTTTAAGGACTGGCTTAGAAACCTCAGGATAGTCCTGACATCCGAGAAGATTGAGTATGTACTTGATCAAGACATCTCAGCTTTACTAGCCTATCCTACGACAGAGCAAAGAGCTGCTCTGGACAAGCAGATGGATTATGACTTTAGGGTGAAGTTCTATGTATCGGCTTCCATATCAAATGAGTTGCAGAGCCAACATGAGCACATGTCCACTGTTCGTGCCATGATCACATACCTGTAAGAGTTGTATGATGAGTAGAGCCAGACCACGTGCTTCAAGTTGTCTAAGTAGTTATTCGATATGAAGATGCACGATGGACAGTCAGTCCACGATTATTGTATGACAATGATTAAGGATCTTGAGGAGTTTGAGAAGCTCGAGCTTACTATGCAGAGGGAGTTAAAGGTGAATTTGATCCTCCAATCCCTGATTAGTTCATTTGGATAGTTTATTGTAAACTACTATATGAATAAATTAGATTGCAACTTATTCGAGTTGGTCAATATGCTGGTTACTGTTGAGGGTATCTTAAAAAGTTCAACAAGCTCTATTCTTGCTGTCAAGAGGGCACTTTTCAAGAAAAAATCTTAAGAAAAAAAAATAAGCCTGCAAAGAAGCAGAAGAAGGAGATCAAATCTAAGAAAGATACTTCGAAGAAAGATGTGGAGAAGGAAAAATATTTCTACTGCAACTTCGATGGCCATTGGAAGAGAAATTGTCTATCTTACCTGGAGAGTCTGAAGATGAAAAAGGATGAACAACCTTTTGAAGGTATGCTCATAATAGAATCTAATCTAACAATTTCTTCTACTTCTAATTATGTATTGGACTCCGATTCTAGTGCTCATATTTATACTACAATGCAGGATCTAATAGGAAGTAGGAGGTTGAGATAAGGTGATATGATCCTACAGGTCAGCAATGGAGCAAAAGTTGCTGTAGAAGCCATTGAAACCTATCCTCTTCGATAACCATCAGATTTTAGATTAGATTTAAAATATTATTTTGCTCTTGTAGCTAGCTGAAATTTGATTTCGATCTCTATACTAGCATAGGATAGATTTATTTTTTAATTTAATAAAGACTATTGTTCTATTTATTTACGAAATAAATTGGTTGCATCTGATTTTTTGATTGACAGTCTTTATCACTTACATATTGATACTAATGTGAACCTAAATGAGCAAGTAATGAGTGCGGTAGGCCAAAAAAGATCTAGAGATGAATTTAACCATAAGTACTTATGGCACCATAGGCTTGGCCATAGTGGAGAGGACATGATAAATAGATTAGAAAGGAATTAGGATCCTAGACTTAGTTAAATCTGAGTTAATTTCGGTATATGATCATGCCTTTGAGAAAAAATGGCTAGATTATCTTTTATGGGATAAGAAGAAAGAGCCACTGAGTTACTAGTCCTGGTACACACCGACTTGTGTGGCCCATTTGATGTGCAGATCAGGGATAGTTATAGCTACTTTATTATCTTTACTGATGATCTATCATAGTACGGATATATATTTTTCATAAAATACAAGTCTGAATCTTTTGAAAGATTCAGAGAATTCAGACATGAGGTAGAGAAACAAACAGATATATCTATCAAAATTTTTCGATCTGATCGAGGAAAAAAATACCTAAGTCCTGATTTCTAAAATATCTTAAGAAAAATGATATAGTCTCTCAATGAACTCTTTCTTACACACCTAAAGTCAATAGGATATTCGAAAGGAGAAATAGAACTCTATTAGATATGGTCTGATCCATGATGAGCTTTACTGATTTATCTGTATTTCTTTAGGGATACGTCTTACTTACCGTGATGCATATTTTAAATAAGACTTCTTCTAAATCTATTTCTATTACCCCATATGAGATATGGCACGATAAGAAGTCAAGTCTGAGTTACCTTAAGACTTGGGAATGTCCAACCTATATCAAGAGACAGAAAGCTGATAAGGTAGAGGATAGATCTATTGTAGCTCGATTTATAGGATATCTCAAAAAATTCATGAGGTACTACTTTTACTTTTCATATGATCACAATGTGATTGTAAGTCACAATACCATATTCTTAGAAAAATAGTTTATCCAAGACGGTGGTAGTGGGAGGTTAGTTGAGCTTGATGAGAATATCTCTGAAGAGCAACGAGCTATAGATCCTCAGAAATCTATCCATAGAGCCACTAGTTAATGTTCTATCTCCACCTCGTAGATCAGGTAGAATCTCCCATCCTCCTGAAAGGTATATGGGTATGTTGAAAGAAGATATGGAGAAAGAATTTCTTATGGAAGACGGGGGTCATGGTGATGATCCTAATTCTTTTGACGAGGTAATATTTGACATCGATTTTAAGAAATGATTAGAAGCAATGAAGTCAGAAATTGACTTAATGCACTCGAACTTGGTATGGACTTTAGTGGATCCACCTGAAAGAATTATTTTCATTGGGTGTAAATGGATCTTAAAAAAAAAAATAGATACAGATGGTAAGGTAGAGACATATAAAGTAAGGCTGGTAGTGAAGGATTATAATTAGCATGAAGGCATTGACTATCATGACACCTTTTAACCTATAGCCATGCTGAAATTCATCCGTACATTGCTTGCTGTTGTAGCTTTCTATGATTATGAAATCTGACAGATGAATGTAAAAATTACTTTACTGAATGGATATCTTGAAGAAGATATTTATATGGAGCAGCCTTTGGGCTTCATATCCAATGATAGTGATCGCCGTATCTGCAAGTTGTAAAGGTCCATCTATGGACTAAAGCAGACTTCTTGGAGTTAAAATTTTTATTTCGATGATGCAATCAAATCATTTGATTTCATAAAAAATGAAGAGAAACCTTATGTTTATAAAAGGATCAGTGAGAGCGTGCTTGTCTTTCTCATAACTGTACATAGATGATATCCTCATTGGAAATGATATTCTTACATTGACCTCAGTCAAAGTTTGGTTGTCTAAGAAATTCTCCATGAAAGACTTAAGAGAAGCATCCTTTATCCTTGGATAAAAGTCTATAGGGATAGATCAAGAAGGATACTTGGCCTATCACAAAAGCTGTATATAAAGAAAGTACCGAAGTGGTTCAGCATGAAAAACTTCAAAAAGAGTTTGCTATCCCTTAAGTATGGTATTCAACTCTCTAAGATGATGTGTCCGACCACTTCTGAGAAGATCGAGTACATGAGTAGGATTTCTTATGTTTCAGCAATAGGGAGCCTCATGTACATCATGCTATGTACTTGATCCGATATTGTCCTTACAGTGAGTGTCATAAGCAGGTATCAGTCGAATCCAGATGAGGAGTAATGGATAGCTGTAAAGAATATCCTTAAATACTTACGAAATTAAAGATTTGTTCTTGATATTTGGAGGAGCACCTGAATTGTGGATTAAGGGTTATATAAATTTGGACTTCATGATGGATTTCGATGATAGAAAGTCTATATCGGGATATGTATTTGTTTACAATGATGGTACAATCAGTTGAAAGTATTTCAAGCAGAGTTTCATCATAGATTTGACCACAGAGGCTAAGTATGTCACTGCTTCGGATACTGTACAAGAAGACTTCTGGTTCAAAAAGTTTACCGCAGAACATGATGCAATAATATCTAATGCCATATCACTATATTGTGACAATAATGGAGCTATAGCACTTGCTAAGGAGCCCTGGTCTCATAAAAAATCAAAGCATATTGAACAACGGTTCCATATTATACGCGACTACCTCGAGAAGCAATATGTCGAGGTGCGAAGAGTAGACTTCATAGATAACATGACAAATCTGCTAATAAAGCAGTTGAGCCAGCTCAAAATGAAAGCCCACCTTGAGAAATGGGGCTTAGATTAATGGCCAATTGGCTATAATTTAAGTGGGAGATTGTTAGATGTATGTCCTAGAAATCAATTGTTGGCTGACACATTATTCATTCTATGATACAAATTTATACTTTAAACTATTGATTTACTCAATAAAGGATAATTTTTTTTTTCATTCAAGTATTATGTATCCTTGAATCGTCCTTGAAATTGATGTGACGATACATATTCTCAACTATTAAGAATTAGAGGTATGTATAAATGACTCTTAAATTACTTCCAATCATAGGATAGTCATAGAAATGGTGATCGATCTAAATAGATTGGTGTATGATTCACTTTCTTTAAGATAAATGAGTCTCTAGTCTACAGTATAGAGATATTGAGTGACAAGTACGGATAGTTGTTAGAGAACAACTAGTACTGAGTGTGATTATACGAGAGATTATATGGATTTCTATCCAATCATCAGTGATCATCTTGATGTTATAGTTGTGTGACTGATCTTTTGACCTACGGTGTTACAATTGCTCACAGTAAGACTAATGTAGTTTGACTACACATAAGCATTGACTCAATTATAAGTTTTTATAGTAGATGTTGGCTTCAGTTGGTTGAGCTATGGGAGCAACATGTGTATCTAGATAGAAACTATTGACCTTGATAGAGGGGAGTAGTATTATGAGATTTGAGAAGCAGAGTCCACAAGTCTATGGCCATAGCAATGTGATTAATGAAAAAGAGTTTTTATTTAAAATCACTAATACACTTGAGTGGATCGGATCTATCATATAACTGATGATGAGATTTGATGATTTATCCATGACCTGCCATCTAGTTGAAACTTACGATAGAGGGACTGTATCATATATTAACTACATCTAGAGATTCTATTTCGGTTCTATTGGCTTGCCACTACATATTACTAGATGTCACTGATGGATTGTGAGAGCTCAATAGGATTGTTCTGGATCAATGATCCTAATCAAGTTAGAGTAGAATTGTTCCAATCCACTGAAAGAGATTTCAGTGATATCTATGATAAAGATCATAGTATGTCTCACTATCAAACAGAATTGAACCTATAGGGTCATACTAAAGGGAGAAGGCCTTGATTAGTTATAATTAAGCTTAAGAAGCATCAATTAATATAAATTTAGAAAAATCTTATTGGGTTCATATTAACCTTGCTAGCATCTGGGTGAACCTAATTTCTCTTGTAGTTGGTTTACTTATATGATAAGTATTAGTAAATTCCTACACTTGATTTGAACCTAATTGAATTTGATTCAATAACCTCCAATGGTTGGATGCTTAATTCATGGCTTGGATTAAATCAAGAAAGAATTTTTTAATTTTATTCATCTTGATTTAATCAAGAATTCTTGAAGTGAATTTATGAAACTATATGGGCTGATTTGTGAGCATTTAATTGGGTTCCATATGATGGGATACCTAGCACTGGGTGTGGGCATGGGTGAATTATGGGTGGCACCCTATTTATTTGGTCCAAGTATATTATGGCTAGGACTTCTAATATGATTAGGAGGAAGAATCCTAATTTGATTAGAATACCCATTAGATGTCTATTTAAAAGATCCTAGCCTTATCTCTCTCATTATCTCATGGTCTCCCATCCTTGCCGCCATCTATTATTGTGCCCACATCCTCTCTCCTCTCTCTCTTTAGCCCATGCCCTCTCTCTTTAGATGTCTCCTTTTTGGATCTTAGAGAGAAGTGGGCAGCATCCTTTCTTTGGTGTCAAGGGTCGGTGCCAAGATTGATTAATTTCTTTCTCTTCCTCTTAAGTTATTGAGAGTTAGTTACAATCACTTCTTATTTATTGTTCTTCTTGATTAGTTGAGGGATCAAGAAAAGTTCTTGACTTCTTCAAGAATTAAGAAAGAAAGATCAAAAGGGTTCACAAATTGATCCCTATCCAGGCTTGGTTCAAGTCTATTCAGACTTTCGATTCAAGCAAGCAGGATCCCAGAGAAAATAATTGAGATTGATCCTGTGGATATCCATAGAGGCAGAATGCTTGTGCTGCTGATTCAGAGTTTGATCAACCCCAGATCCAGGGATTGAATTGGATTCAACCCCAGTTGCAGGTTTGAAGCAAAGAAAAAATGATTCAGGTATGTGAATTAATTATAGATTTTTTTTATTCATCCTAAAATCAGTTTATGTTAATTTTTAGCATATAAACTAGATCCATAAGTGCTTTTATATGATGAATACATGATTAGATTAAAAGTATTTTAATCTAATTTTTTTGCTGTATTTTGTATTTAAAAAAATTTTGAAATCCACGTACACTAGCACTTGTAGAAAATCTAACATACCCATGACTTCTCGATCAGCTGAGGTTTTGGACTCGATTGATTTTGATAAGATGAGTCATGCTTCCAAAGGTCCTCTTATAAGGTTACCAGTTGCTTCTTAAGCGGCTGAAGCCTTGGGCTTGGCTTCTTTTGGCATGATGGACCATGTTTCCAAGAGTTTTCTTATAGGATTATCCCTCACTTTTCGATCGATCGAGATTTTGTGCTCGACTGATTTTGATAGGATGAGCCATGCTTCCGAGGGTCCTTTTATGGGGTTGTCATTCTCGATTAGCAAAGGTTTTGAGCTCGACTAGTTTTGATGGGATGAGTCATGCTTTCGAGAGTCCTCTTATAGGGTTATCCCTCGCTTCTTGGTTGGCTGAGGTCTTAGGCTCCAAGGATCAGTTTATTATGAGACTTATGAAGCTTAAATGCAAAAGATTTTCATTTCAAAATAAATTATTTGAAATAGTATTTATATCATTGATACTACATTTGCAAATTCTTAAAGTTCCAAGTTTGAAGAATTAAGCTCCTATCTAAACATTTTAATTGATATGCTCTAGGGCAGACAACCTCCTCAACTTGGTATGGTTCTTCCCAGTCTGGTGCTAGCTTTTCTTGCTTGAAAGATCGAGACAACTCGACTGGTTATAGAACTAAGTCGTCAGTTCGAAATTCCTTCCGTTTGATCGAGAGTTGTCATACTAAGCCACCTTGCCAGCCACCATTCAAATCCAAGCCCATTATCAGGTCTCTTCGATCAGGTCCAGATTTGCTTGGAGGTCTTCTGAGTTGTGTTGCTCATTAAAGCTTTCCATCTGAGGTGATGAAATGCTGATCTCAAGGGGAATCACAGCCTTGCCATTCATTTATGGATGATCCATCGAGTTGAGGTGGTGAGTAATGCCAAATTCTCTACAGCAGTCACCAAACCATGCATTGTTAACTTGCTGGCCATTATTAGTGATGATGGCTTGAGGTAGATCGAATTAAAAGATAATGGCCTTCCAGACAAATTCTTACACTTGGATGGCTCGACCTCGACTTATTTAGTGAAATAGTCGATGGTGATAAGCAAGAAGTTGTTTTGATCCGAGGCTTATAAAAAGCACCTAAGGATGTCCATCCCCCATTGTATGAAGAGCCAGGGTGCTCCAATTGGTGCTAGTGGAGTAGTAGGTCATTGTTGAATGTGGGCATCCCTTTGGCATGGATCATACTTCTATATGAGGTTGGCCGCATCTCACTGCAGTGTCGGCCAGTAAAAGCACTGCCATAGTATCTTGTACCCTAGTGATCTACCTCTCAATTGATTCCCACATATCCCTTCATGCACCTTATGAAAAACATAGTTTGTCCTAGTAGGTTGTAAATACTTAGGTAATGATAGCAAAACTGATATTTTTTAAAGACTATCCTCAAAGAGCACATAATGAGGTGCTTGATGTCTCAATTTTTAAGCTTCTTTGAGGTTGGTCGATAGTACACCATCACAAAGATATCGAAAACATCAGACTCATGCATCTCATCTCTTCTTCCATCCGCATGACTAAGGTTGGTTCCCCGATGCTGGATTTTTTCAACACTTCGAAGAATGAACCTTTAGGCAGGTCGGTTGGTCCCGAGGTCACAAGTTTTAACAATAGGTTTGCTCTAGTATTTTCTAATCCATGGACTTGTTTAATGTCAAGACTAATAAAATAGGAAGTCATATCTCTGACCTTTTGTAGGTATTTCACCATGTTGGCTGTCGAGCTTGAAACTCTCCTCGTATCTAGCCGATGATGAGTTAGAAGTCACTATAGAGCTTTACCTGCTTTACATCTAGCTTTTTAGCAATCTATAGGCTAGTTGTGAGTGCTTCATGCTCGACCTCTATTACTCTAAGAATTGATTTTGATAACTATAAAATATTTGAAAAAAGTATCAATAATTTATATTTTTAAAAAAGTTTAGATGTGTATTTTAGAAAATTCAAAAATTTTCATTAGATAAAGATGCTTGAGAAGGCCAAAGTTGCAAATTCATTAGTTGGAAGCCTCAAAAGTATTTAAGATCACTTTGAAACATTTGGAGGTAATTTTGAAAGTTTCAAAATTCAAAAATGAAAGAAATCTATTCCGGGCTTGAGGGGGCGACCCCTAGGTCGTACCGTTTTTAAATGGGATGCTGGCATGCTGATTTGGGGGTGGCATGCAAAAAAGGATGACCCATGGGATGACCCCTATGCTAGGGGATGACCGATGGGTCAACCCCTGATGAGCTACAGGCCTAAACAGAGAGCTTGTTTTTTGGCCATCGATAGGGGTGACCCATGGGATGATTCCTGTGCTAAGGGATGACCTATTGGTTGATCCCTAAAGTGCTGATATCCATAATGGCTAATTTTTTAGCCCATTTTTGATGCATTAAATACCCATTAATCATTCTTAAATTACTCTAAATGGTTAGTAGACATTCTCTAGCATTGATTGAAGCTATAAAGCTATTCAAAAGGAGAAAAAAATCAAGAATTTTTTTTTTTTAAAGAGATCAAAGCTCCAAGACAAAAGAAGCATTCAATTCAACTTTAACAACTACTCCCAAGTGCTTTCAATTCTCCAATCCAATTGAGAGCGTTCTTAAAGACTTTTCAAACCATGAGTAAAGTATATTAATTATTTTATTATTTTCATTAAGGAGCTTAACCTGTTTGACATTGCAAAATTTCTTCTTTTTATTTCTTGTTGTGAATATAAATTTTGGATGTTCCAAAACTTGGAAAAGAATGATCTGAATCTTAAATCGGAATGCGTAGGGTTGACTTACATCTGAAAAATAAGTGTCTAGCTTGAAAAAATTTAGGTTGATGAAATCCAACATTATAATCATTGTATATGGTTAGTAAATTAAAATTTTCAAGTAGGAGCTTGGAGAATGGATGAGGTGCTGGACTATCACTGAACTACTATAAACCCTTGTGTTTATGGTGTGTTGATTTTTTTTTTCTTATTCTCTTATGTTAATTTCTCTTTTGCTTGTCTCAATATCCTGTACACTATTTTTTATTACCACTGCACATCATATATCACATCTAAGGAACATTTTGTGTCACATTCTTCACTATTTTTTTTTTAACATCCAATTCACCCCTCTTTTGGGTTGCATAGCTGGGCAATAAGTGGTATCAAAGTTTGGTGCTCAAGTTTTTTTTTGATTTTACCATCAAGAGCTAAAGATTTATGACAATCTAAGTCAGTACTTCACTTGTTGAAGGGCAATCCATAAATCAACCTTCACTTTTTAATCGGTTCAACTATACCTTTTGGAAAGCTCGTATGAAGGTCTTTATTCAAGTACTTGACTGTGATATGTAGAGTATCATAGTCAATAAATCATATACATCCATCAAATTAATTGATGGTGTAGAATCAACCAAGGCTAAAAGGAAATAGGATGAGGTTGATAAGAAAATAGATTAGCTCAATGCTAAAGTAATGAATGCATTACATTATGCACTAGAAGCAAATGAATTCAACTATATTTTTACTTATAATTCAGCCAAAAAAATTTGAGATGAACTAGAAGTAACTTATGAAGGTATAAACCAGGTTAAAGAGTCAAAAATTAATATGCTAGTACATAAATATAAACTTTTTAAAAAAACTTAATGAGTTTATTATTAAAATGTTTACTCACTTTACCAATATTATTTATGATCTTAAGACTGATTTTACTCTAATAGCGATCTTGTAAGAAAGGTTTTTAGGCTTTTACCTCTTATGGAAAGCAAAGATCACTATGATTCAAGAGGTGAAGGATCTCAATATTCTACCATTGGAGAAACTCCTCAGATCGATTATGACCCATAAATTAGCCATGAAATGGCACAATAAAGAAGAGAACAAGAAGAAAAAAATGATTGCTCTCAAGACCACTACACAAGAAGAGAAGGAACCGAGCAAACTAAAAATGATGATGAGGATAAAGAATTAGCTCTCATCACTCAGAAATTTAGAAGATTCATGAAAAAAAGAAGGCAAGGAATGAGAAAAAGGCCATTAACAAAGGGGGAGCCCAGTAAAGAAAAGGACAGGGAACATCCTCTCATATATTATGAATGTAAGAAATTAGGCCACTTCAAAATGGACTGTCCACAACTCAAGAAGGCCTGTAAGAAGCTAAAGAAGGCCATGGTGGAGTGATAGCGATGATTCAAGGTCAAATGAAGACACCCATGAAGAAGCCAACCTATACCTCATAGCATATAAAAATGAGGTAACTTCAGAACCTTCAAATGAATTTACTTTTGATGAGCTCCAAGAGATATTTTGTGATTTATTAGATGATCTAAAGAAGCTACGACTTAAGAACAAAGAGCTGAAAATAAAAAATCAATCTTTGTTAAAAGAAAAGGAAGAAATTTCAAATGAAAAGATGGCTTTAACTCAAGAGAATCTAAACTTAATTTCAATTGATAGTTAGATCAATTGGGCTAAGTATCTGCTTCGATACCTACCACTTGTTTATGTTGATGCTATGATTAATTTTGATGATCATAAAAATTAAGTAATTATGATTCTAATCATTATTTCAGAGATGAATATAGGATTTCTTAGGTGCTAAAAATGAAAAATTTATCCATATGATAAATCCCCTCAAGAAAGCTAAGTCAAGGCAATTCAAAGAAGAAACAAAAAGTTTATGGCTTAGTGGAGTCAACCTTAGAAGCATAGGAACCGAGTCGACCCCTAAATAGAAATAGGTTGAAAATAGAAAAATTCTAAAGTTCAAAAAGTTTAGAAGTCAACCTTGGGAGAAGAGGAGTCGACTTTGGAATAGTTGGAGTAGACTGGTATGCACTTGAGTCAACCCATAACAAGCAAGAGTCGACTCTCTCAGTGAAGATAGAAAGCTGTATTTTTAGGATCTCAACTTAAGTCAACCCCTAAAGAGCTCGAGTCAACCCCTAGATAGGTCGAGTCAACTGATAAAGATAGCAAGCCAACTATTTTAGGAAATATAGAATGCAGATCTTTTGGATTCTGAGGTTGAGTCGACTCCTCAAGAGCTCAAGTCAACTCGTGGGCAATTTGAGTTGACTCTTGAGAAATTCGAGTTGACTCCTGACACAGGAATGCTATAACAACTATTTTTTTAATACTTCTCCAATAGACATTTCTCTACTCCATTGACTAGTTCAAGCCTCCTAACGGTCAAAGTTCAATCTCCAGTCAATTTCAAGCTTACAAAAGGCTAGAGATTCAATTAGAAAGCAAGAGGAAGAGGATTAAAAGAGGAAAATATATCATTTTGTGTGAGCAACATTGAATATCTTTGAGAGAAAAAAAAAAGAATTAAGTGAACAGATTTTAGTAAGTCTTCAAGAGCAATCACCACCACCTTCAACTACACCCTCTCAAGCATCAAAGAATAGAAGCCAAGTTCTAAAACAGCAATTCCACAGCTACTTCTCTGAGTATTAAAGAGTTCTATTTTTTATTTTTTTTATTCTAAAATTATTATTCTTTATATTCTTAGATTTTCCTTTCAAGTTTCTTTTGGACTAAAAAAATTTAGGTTAGACCTATCCAAGTTCAAAATTAGACTTGTAAAGTTGTGGTTAGTGATCCCAAAAATCAATTAGATTGATTACGAATTTAAAAAATAATCGATGTAAGATTTTAGTTGGTGATCTCGAGAAATTAATTGGGTTTGATTGTATGCCTAGATAAAATAATCACACTACAATTGGGCTAATTATAGTAGAATTCATAAGAGTCGAAGCTTAGAAAATGGACTTAGGTGTGGAATTGTACCGAACTGCTATAACTTTCTTTGTATTTGTGTTGTGCTTTATGTTTCCTCACCTTTTTTTTCTTATCTTGCATTCACACTTTTAAATTCCACTGCTGCACATATCATACACTTTACAAACCCTTAAGTTAGCATAAATTGTATCGCATAATTATTATAATTTAGATTTAGTAATATTTTTTAAAAAATCTAATTCATCCCTTCTTTTGGGTTACTAAACTTTTTAGACAATAAATAGTATCAGAGCAAGTACTCTTATATTTGTTGTTGACCTAATGGTCTTGAGTTAAAGATCATGGCAACCCCGATTGATTCTTTATTTGCTGAAAGTCAATATGCATCTAGACCATCATGTTTTAATGGTACTTATTATACATTGTAGAAAATACAAATGAGAATATTTATACAAGCTTTAGATGATGACATGTGAGGAGCCATAACTAATGGGCCATACACACTTGTAATTTAGTTAATGGAGTGTCCTCACCAAAATCAGAAAAGGATTGGGATGAGTGTGATAAAAAGATGGTGTTGGGATTCAGATGTGCAGCAAAAGGTGAGATTTTAAAATTTTTAATATGGAATCAATGATTGATTACATTAGATCCGAACCTTAGAATCCAAAATCATCTTAATGATTACAATCAAACATAAATCAAAAGGCAATCAAATAGAAAAGAGGAATATGAACACCTTCAAGAGGATTTGGATTAATTTCCATAAGGCACTAGTGTATGCCCTTCAATGGTAGTCCACATAAAAACTGATCAAGGACTCTCCCTCAACCTTCTCTTAATTTCCTTCTCTAGGAAATCAGCATGCCCTCTTTCTTTTCTTTCTCCCTTTGTCAAGAATATTTCTTGCATGAAAATCCTAGAGAAACTTGGGCTATCCAAATCTTGGACATAAGGCACATAGGGAGTGAAATCTCTTTCTCATGAGCTCTCAAGGAGGCGTGAAGCCTCTTATAGATAAGAGCCCTTGTGATGCCCAACTCTTGGGAGTCAAGGAAATATGGTGCGTGTACTCTCTTGTGGCGTGAACTTTTGACATAAGATGTGAAACCCAAAGGGTGTGAGAGAGTAATGGGACAAGGTGGGGTGCTAAGCCTCTAGGGCATCTTATACGTGAGTTGGTTTCTCAAGGGGCACCCACAACTTGACGTGAGAGGGACTCTCAAAAAGGCATCAAACAACATGGATTCCTTTTTAACGTGAGATATGGGGTGTGGAGAAGGTGGTGTACAGCCAAAGGAGGCGTGAAGAGTTGTTTCACATGAAGACTTCTTTTGGACATTCAACTCTTGAGCACATCAATTCTTGGACACATCAACCCTTTGATATGTCAACCTTTGTTGGATCAACTCTTTGACATGTCAATCTTTGACATACCAATTTTTGACCAATCAAAGTTGTTGAGGGATTAGTTAGGATTTTACATGTGCTAGCATACTTGTGGCCCTCACTAGGATTTCACATAAATCTAATTAGGTCCTCCAAGGCCTAATCTTAAGTTCTTGATCAATGTGTGATCCATTAAATTCTACATCTAGCCAACAGTTGGTCCTGATTCATGTGCACCTAATTTAATTAGAATTTTTTTAATCAATTAGGTCCAAAACATGTTAAATCCATATGTTATAATTAATTAAAATTTTTTTAATTAATTTTTAAATTAAACTCTTTAATTCATAAGAATCTACAAGTCATGACTATCCAGAAGATATAAAATTCTAATGATATAACCAAAATATCCTTTGATGGAAAGTTATCATGCAATTCAATCCTTCGATCACACAACATCCCAAATAAGTCATGGGTATAGAATCATGTCAAGCCTAAATATCTATCCATATATATCTCAATTTGATGATGATGACTCAATTGATGAAATATTAAAAATTTTTTCTAATTCTGATCATGCTTTGACTAAAGACTTTTTGAGTCATCATCCTATGAGATCATATAGGATATTTTCTCTTACAAAGAATGACTGATTCCTTATTGACCACTCACAATCTCTATATACACTTCACTATGCTTAAAACATCCCATACATCTCAGAGAGTCATGTTGGAGTATGGACCGAAGCATAGATCTATATACATAAGATACCATGGTGATCTCAGATCTAAAGATCACTTATGCCACTCCCATCAGAGCAACATCTTTTGACATGCTTGTAAGACTCCATCAGATGTTCTCCCTACAGATCAGTTCAATAAATTCATTCTCTAATGAGTACCTATATTTTTGTATTAGCATCCCCACATAAGTGATTGTAAGATCAATCATCCTCTCCATTGAGCATATATAGGATGTACCATTCTTATTGATATTATTAATCTCCAACTCAATGATTCTATGATTGAAAATATTTTAGATTGAAGCTATCAAAATTTTAGGTCTCACTAGCATGATCTCATCATGGTCATAAAATTATTATCCTAATTTATGGTGTCATCATAATATAAATTAAGTCATAAACAAAATAAGATATAATATATGATAAAACATATTGTCTCTTATTATTATCAAATAATCAATGTCATATACATGAGTAGGGAGATAGCACAGAAAAGTTCCATCATATCATCCATATGATTGACTTACGGGATACTAATCTTTCAAATGGCTTATCTAAATGCAAAAAATATTAGTATTTTTTATATTAGATATAAATAAATTTAATAGAATACCTATTTATATATCTGTAAAAAAAATTTAGGATAGATTGGAAGTTACTTATGAAGGAATAAGCCAAGTTAAGGAGTTCAAAATTAATTTGCTTGATCATAAATATGAAATATTTAAAATAGACAACATGAATCAATTTTTGATATATTTTTTAGATTTATTGATATTATAAATGCTTTAAATAGTCTTGATTAAAGTATATTTTGGATAGAGATAAGGTTGATGAGTTAGAGGAGGTGTGGTGTGGACACCAGTCATCATGATTCGTTATGACTTGAATGTTGATAAAGTCTTTTTATTTCTGTAATTCTTTTATTTTGAGTCCTGTAATGGGATCATAATTGAGTCCTTAAATTAGATTTGCATTGTAATTGAGTTCTAGTTCGAGTCAGTCATTTGAGGAGTCTCATGGTCAACCACTTGGAGGCATACCATTTGAAAATAGAGATGGCAAAATCGATCCGATCCGATGGGTATGCATCCTACCCAAACCCAGTCAAACCCAAAAAATAGGATTTGAACGGGTTTGGGTTCAAATTTGGATAAAATCCAAAAACTGTAACACGGATATGGGTGGGATATGGATAGTACTATTTTCTATCCAAACTCGAATCTGAATCCGATCCGAACCTACTGGTATAGGTAATATCTGAACCCATACCCAAATATATATGTTTATATTTCTATTTTGGTAATTCTATTTTGGTTGATAATATGCATAAAATTATTTTGATTATTTATATGGTCTATGTTGAATTGTAATTCTATTTCTATATTTGATTTCTATAAATCTGGACTTATAAATTATGTTCCATGTTGAATCAATAATTTTATTTTGATTGATAATATGCATAAAATTATTTTGGTTGTTTATTTTTTTTGGATATGGGATAGGCATGGGGTGGGTATGAGTTGGGTATGAAAAAATGGGTTATCCATGGGTATCTCCGAATCCATTGGGTGTGGATATAGGTATCTGTTTTCTTACCCGATCAGATATTAGGTAGGATTTGGGTATAGGATATTAAGTTTGGATTTGGAGATGGATAGTACAATATCTGACCCAAACCCTACCCATTGCCATCCCTATTTGAAAATACACAACCAAATGAGTGCTGCCCTCTCACTTGTGCGCGCCATCTTCATGGTGATTTCAGATTTCCATGACTTCTTCATTCAGAAAATCCATCATCCTCCTCATCGCATGCCATCAGATTATCGCCTTCTCAATGCCTTCCTCAAAACTCACGATCCATCTCCATCACTAACACCCTCCTCAACGTTACTCTGTTTAGGTTGTTAGATTCCTCTTTTAAAAGAAAAAATAATGGTCTTGTAATTGGTGATTGATTGAAAATTTTTTTTTTTGTTTCCTCATCTCACGAGTTCTCTTCTTCCTCCCCCCCTCTGCGTCTTCCTTCTTCTTTCCCTCTCTTCCTTCTCTTCTCATAAGTCTTGCTCAAGAACAAAGTATCCAACCAATCTACAGGATCCCAACGCATCAACCTGCAGAATCTCAATGCATTAACCCTCCTTCCCAACGGCTGCTTCCTCCCTACGTCGCAATTCTTCGCATGCTCAAATCGAATCCCTTTATTCTTGGATAATAGAAAAAATTACCAACAATCACGGCCTGATTCAACGTCCGAATCCTCCCTTATCCAGAAGTCTTCATCGACGTGTTTGTGAGATCCCTTATTTCTAAATGAATCTCTGAGTAGATCGTTATTGTAGAAAGTTAATCTTATATTTTTTTATTAATTAGATCTAAAATTTTTAATTATGATCTGATGCCCTAATCATGGATAGTTTCTCAATTATCCACGATCTTTTTCTAGATCTAGGGAATTGAACTATTTGCATGCATAACAGTAATCTCTTCTTGATTTTAACATAATCACCTCCGTTATCATTGTTTGCTGGTTATCTGCTGCATTGTTATTAATCTTATTTGCTTGCATCCTCTAAAACTAGCCTCATCCCACATCAGTTTGGAATCAGAGCATGGTTAGATTAGGGCTAAAGTTTTACATTTAGATAGTTTTCTGCATCAAAACCTGCAAACTGGCACCCTGTGCAGTCCTCAGTGGAACTGTGATTTCTGATTTCAAAGATCTCAGAAAATTTTCAAATTTTCTATGTAGATTCTAAGCTTGATTGTTAAGTAAGATTTTAAATTTTATAAAAATCTAAAACTAAATAATCCTCAAAGACTTTCTGAAAATTCTTACACATCCTGATTTCTACACCTGAAAACTATTTGTGCATCCTTAGAAGAAATAAACTTTTCCATCTAAGGAGAATCAGAAATTCATGAAATTTGATGATTTGAAAACTAGATTCGATAAGAAAAATTTTTACAAGTAGAAATATAGAAAACAAATCTAGGATAGATGCCAGATTTGTTTGTTAGTGGAAGATTAGCGATAAAATTTTATAACCTATTCTGTTTTGCGCAACCTAAAGAAAAACAGAGTCTCACACCTCTTGAAACATCCAAAAAACTACAAGACTTAATTTTTTAGAATCCTTACTCAATAAAGAATTTAAGTATGCTTTGAAGACCATGAAAACTATCCTCTGAACTTTGTAGCAGAATTTCAACCAGAGGGTTCTACGATCCAAAAATAGAATTTCTAAAAGCCTAAAATTTTTCTACACTTAAAAATTTTTATGTTTATTTGAACTTCATTTTTTCATAACTTAGTTTCAATTCTCAGTTTGATAACTTAGTTGTTACTATTTATTTCATTTTAAAATCAATGTTTGCATTTTGTTTACATCGGTAAGTTATTCTAAGGGCACTCCTATCATAAGATAAAGAAAGGATTTCATCACCTTTTTTTGGCCCAAAACCATCACCCTTATGTGCATCGACCCAAGCTTAAGCTAAAATTAATTAGACATTAAAAGATTAGGATCAATACAAGTCAAGTTCAGTTACTACGATGAGTCTTAATGCGAGTTCGATCTACAGTTGACTCCGTAAGTTGGTGTCTAAGGCTAGAGGTACACAGTAAATGCCTAAGTGAATTATGGTTACTTAATTAGGACCTCGTGAGAGCGAGAGAACCTCCTACAAATTCCACCTCTTACCTGGCCAACTCAAAGATTCGAGTGTTGGTCTACTTGTGATTCGAGCTTTTAGGTCTAGGAAACCCCTAGAGTCGATTATACTAGAGTTGGTTGTACTGCATGTCTACTAGGTTTGGAGCTAGATATTATCTAGAAAATTCAGAGTCAAGTCACAAAATAGATTTTGATTTTGCCACAACCTTTAAGGACATTACTGAGAGGCTAAATGCTATAGATGGTTCAGTCCAGGATCTGAATGCAAGAGTAGAGACCCTAGAAGAAGAAAGAATGAATGGCATAGAAGAACGTATTAGGAATATCCTTCCCCTAGTTGACTACCCTAGAGAACGATGTGACCATCTTGGTTTTGATAGAGGTCGCAATCAAGTGATCCGACCCCATCACGATTATAATGACCAGGATGAGAGAATACTTCAGAGTATCAAGGTTGAAGCCCCAAGTTTTATGGGCTGTCTGGATCCTAATGAGTACCTTGATTGGAAAGCAGATATGAATCATTATTTTGAATGGTACGATAGGTCTGAGGAGAGAAAAATCAGGTTCACTAAAATGAGGCTTTTAGGTCAAGTGAAATTATATTGGCAAAATGTAGAGCGATTAACCATGCATAGGAGACAGGAGCCCATAAGTACTTGAGACGAGATGAAAGATAAACTTCATGAAAAATATCTCCCTACCTCCTATCAATAGTGTCTTCTAGATTAATGGCAAAAGTTGATCCAAGGTAGCAAGTCTGTTACTGAGTACATTATCAAATTCGATGAATACCTTATACGATGGGGTGTTAGTGAAGATCCATCTGTCACCTTATCATGATTTAGAGCTAATTTAAGGAATGACATACAGAGAGAACTATTTATGCGTGAGGTCTATAGCCTAGAACAAGCCTATCAATTAGCCCAGGATTATGAGATATTCTAAAGGTTGCCAGTAATCTAACAACTTGAGTCACATAAACCTAGTATTTTTTATCCTAGATTTCGCTTTAATCAGACCCCTAGACCTGGCTATAGTTAGAACTCAACCAATCATACTCTACCAGTTAGTTCCCCACTAAGAAAGGATGATAAAGGCAAAGGAGCCTTTGTGGAAAATCCGAGAGGTAGTAATTTGGGAACCCAATGCTTCAAGTGCAACAGGTTAGGTCACATCTCTAGTTAGTGTCCATTTTGAGCTCTACACATTGAAAAATTCAAAGAAGAGAATCTTAAAAATTCTCTAGGAGATAAAGAAGTATACATAGCAGACATTGAGTTAGCCGAAGCTTATGAAGAATCTAGTACTTTGAAAGAAGTTGACCCTGAAGAGAGATTGGCATAGTAAGATGCGTTTTAGTCCAGCCAAAAGAAAGTGAAGATTGGTGTAGAACTATCATTTTTCACACCTTTATAGGTCAGGAAAGTAAAGTGTGTAAGATAATCATTGATAGTGGTAGTTGTGTCAATGCTATTTCATTTGATGCTGTATCAAAACTTGGTTTGACGCTCGTAGATCATCCAAAACTATACAAGGTTGACTGGATAGATGCATCATCCATCTCAGTTAGACACTGTTGTCTGGTCCCTATTAAATTTCAGTCTTACCAAGAGAAAGTATGGTGTGATGTTATACCTATGGATGTAGGAAGCATAATCCTAGGAAGGCCCTGGTTGTTCGATCAAGATGCAATATTCCATGGTCAATCCAACTCTTGTACATTCATGAATAGGGGTAAGAAAATTACGATATATCCTTCACCCCCTAGAAGCATAAAGAAGAATGGTCCTTTAGAGTCTAAAGAAGAGAAGCAGAACAAAAGCTTACATTTAATCAGTGTAAAAAAATTAGAAAAAGATTTAAGAGAAAACTCTTCTATTTGGATTCTAGCTGTTAAAGGAGTTAGCATGAAAGACACAAATCATCACCCTCAGGAGATAGCAAGCCTCCTTGAAAGCTTCAAAGATGTCTTTCCTAAGGATCTTTCAGATTACTTGCCGCCTATGAGGAATATCCAATATGTAATAGATCTTGATCTAGGAGCTACCTTACCCAATCTGCCTTACTATCATCTTAATCCTACAGAGCATGCTGAGTTGAAACATCAAGTAGAAGAACTACTTAGAAAAGAATTTGTTAGAAAAAGCTTAAATCCTTGTGCGGTACCTGCACTCTTGACTCCCAAGAAGGATGGAACTTGGAGAATGTGTATGGACACGAGCAATTAACAAGATAACGATAAGGTATCGATTTTTGATTCTCCAGCTTGATGACATGCTAGATATGATAGCTGGATCCATTATTTTCTCTAAGATTGACTTAAAGAGTGGATACCATCAGGTTAGAATTAGGTCTGGAGATGAGTGAAAGACTTCTTTCAAAATGAAAGATGGTCTTTATGAATGGTTGGTCATACCATTTGGTCTGTCTAATGCCCCTAGCACATTTATGAGACTCATGACTCAAGTGCTATGATGATTTATGGGCACATTTATGGTCATGTACTTTGATGATATTTTTATTTATAGCAAGATTGAGGAAGACCACTTAGAGCATCTCTGTCAAGTGTTCCAGACTCTTAGAACCGAAAGCCTATTTGCAAATATCAGAAAATGTGATTTCATGACCACACGCGTCGTTTTCTTAGGTTTTGTTGTGACTCTCGATGGTATGTCCATAGACCCTGAAAAGGTCCGTGCAATTAGAGCATGGCTTGTACCCCAAAGTATTCATGAAGTTTGAAGTTTTTATGAGTTAGCAGCTTTTTATCGAAGATTCATTAAGGGGTTTAGTACGATTATGACTCTCATTACGGATTGTGTAAGAAAAGGAGCCTTTGAATAGACTAAGATTGCTGATCGAGCTTTTCATGAAATTAAGGATCGTATGACTAGCGCTCCTGTATTACGTCTGTCAGATTTTTCTAAGATTTTTGAAGTTACCTGTGATGCATCCGAGATAGAAATTGGTGGAGTCCTTAGTCAAGAGGGTCATCCTGTGGCTTTCTTTAGTGAAAAGCTAAATGACACTAAGTGCAGGTATTCCACCTATGATAAGGAATTCTATGCAGTTGTCCAAGTTCTTAGATTTTAGAGGTACTACTTTCTTCCACAAGAATTTATCCTATATTCTGACCATGAAGCTCTTAGGTTTCTCAACTCTCAGAGAAAGTTAAACCCTAGACATGAAAAATGGGTTGAGTTCCTTCAGTCTTATACCTTTGTGTTGAAACACTGTACCGATGTTGATAACCGTGCTGCTGATGCGTTCTCTTGAAAGATCGATATTTTATCGACAGTAGTCATTGATAAGGATCGAACTGCTAATGCACTCCGTCAAAGAGTAGATCTTTTATTAGCAGTGAGTGTTAAGATCACTGACTTTGAGAAATTGAAAGAAGATTACGATGACTATTCAAACTTTAAAAAAATTATGTCTTCACTCTGATAAGGATCATCTAGAGAAACTAGTGAATATACCTTTCAGGATGGATATCTTTTCAAAAATAATAAGTTATATATCCCACATACCTTTGTTCGTGATTTTCTAGTATGGAAATTGCATGCGGGAGGTTTGTCTGGTCATTTCAATAGGACCAAAAGTATAGAGGCCGTAGAACATCAATTTTATTGGTCGAGTTTAAAAAGAAATGTAGCCAAAATTATTATCCAATGTCAAATCTGCACTGTAGCTAAACAGTGTAGACAAAATACTGGCTTATACACCCCACTACCTGTTCCTGATTGTCTATAGAAAGATGTGAGCATGAATTTTATTTTAGGATTGCCACGTACAGCCAAAAAGAATGACTCTATTTGTGTGGGAGTGGATCGATTTCAAAAATAGCCCATTTTCTTCCCTATTCTAAGTCCTCCGATGCCTTTAAAATTGCTCGTCTTTACTTTGATGAAATTATCCGACTGTATGGATAACCTAAATCGATTGTGTCTGATAGGGATGTTAGGTTTGTTAGCTATTTTTGAAAGACTTTGTGGCACTTAATGGGAATAAAATTAAAATTTTCGTCAGCATATCACCTCCAGACTGATGGTCAAACCGAAGTGGCAAATAAAAGTTTAAAAAATTTACTTCGATGTTTAGTTGGTGAGAATATGAAAAATTGGAACTTGCTATTATCTAGAGCTGAATTTGCATACAATAGTTCCATTAATAGGACTATTGGCATGAGTCTCTTCGAGATTGTGTATGGCCATCATCCTAGAAAATCGATTGACCTCATTCCTGTACCTTTGCATACTAGAACATCTGAAACAGCAGAATCATTCGCACAACATATTAAGAATCTACACAAAAAAATTATAAAAAAAATTAATATTAGTAATCAAATTTATAAACAATTAGCAGACTCACACCGATGAGCCCATGATTTTACTGAAGGTGATTATGTTATGATTCGGGTTAGACCAGAATGGTTTCTTTCGAGAATCATCAAAAAATTGTATGCACGTGAAGCAGACTCCTTTAAGATCTTAAAGAAAATCAGACCAAATGCATATATTGTAGATTTATCGTCTGATTGTGGCATCAGCTCTACTTTTAATGTTTTGGATTTGGTTAAATATAAAGAACCAATAACGATGTCTAGTGATCCGTTTGAGCCTAACTCATCCATTGAGAGTGAACCCCAATCCGAGTGTCCACAGTCAAATTTTTTTGTAAAACATGATCGTATTGAAAGAATTCTGAATGAGCAGGTAATTTTCATCAGGAGAAAAGGATATCAAAGGTACCTAGTTTGTTGGCAAGACCGGCCTGAGTCTGAGGACATATAGATAACTTGAGAAGAGCTGCAAAGAATTAATCCTGATCTATTCGAGTACTATCAAAATCAAGGCGGCCTTTATTCGACGGAGTCGAATTCTCTCCAGCCCGAGAGAATTGGTGTGGACACCAGTCACCGTGATTCATTATGACTTGAATGTTGATAAAATCTTTTTATTTCTGTAATCTTTTTATTTTAAGTCCTATAGTTTTTATTTTGAGTCTTGTAATGAGATTATAATTGAGTCCTTAAATTAGGTTTGCATCGTAATTGAGTCCTAGTTCGAGTTAGTCATTTGAGGAGTATCATGGTCAACCACTTGGAGGCATACCATTTAAAGACACACGACTAAATGAGTGCTGCACTCTCATGTGTGCGCGCTCTCTTTACAGTGATTTCAGATTTTCATGGCTTCTTCATGTGGAAAATCCATCGCCCTCCTCATCGCATGCCATCAGATTATCATCTTCTCAATGTCTTCCTCAAAACTCACGATCCATCTCTATCGTTAACACCCTCCTCAACGTTACTCTGTTTAGGTTGTTAGGTTCCTTTTTAAAAGAGAAAATAATGGTTTTGTAATTGATGATTGATTGGAAAAAAAAAATTATGTTTCCTCATCTCACGAGTTCTCTTCTTCCTCCCCCCTCTCCATCTTCCTTCTTCTTTCCCTCTCTTCTTTCTCTTCTCATAAGTCTTGCTCCAGAATGAAGTATCCAACCAATCTACAGGATCCCAACGCATCAACCTGCAGGATCCCAATGCATCAACCCTCCTTCCCAACGGCTGCTTCCTCCCTACACCGCAATTCTTCGCATGCTCGGATCGAATCCCTTTGTTCTTGGACAATAGTAAAAATTGTCAACAACTGTGATTTGATTCAACGTCCGAATCCTCCCTCATCCAAAAATCTTCATCGACGTGTTTGTGAGATCTCTTACTTTTAAATGAATCTCTGAGTAGATCGTTATTGTAAAAAGTTAATCCTGTATTTCTTTATTAATTAGATCTGAATTTTTTAATTGTGATCTGATGCCCTAATCATGGATGGTTTCTCAATCATCCACGATCTTTTTCTAGATCTAGGAGATTGAACTATTTGCATGTATAACAGTAATCTCTTCTTGATTTTAACATAATTACCTCCGTTATCATTGTTTGCTGGTTATTTGCTGCATTGTTATTAATCTTGTTTGCTTGCATCCTCTAGAACTAGCCTCGTCCCACATCAAGGTGAGCATGAACCAGTTGAGCATTGAGATACGTCTTTTCCATCATATGGCAGGTCGGATTTTCTTCCTCAAGATGGAGAGGTTCAATTTTGTTTCAGGTCGTGACATCATCTTTATGTACCATGTGATACAAGAGATTCTATTGAACCGACCATCCCTTATGATACATTAGATGGAGGAAGCAACCAGTAGATTGAAGGCCTCTCTATCCTACGGCATGGTATTGATACTCATATTTCAAGAGTTTGGGGTAGGCTTTGATGGAGAGACTACCAGAGCCATGATGCATACTAATACATACAATGATTGGTCACTTAAAAGAATGGGATTTCAGAAGGTTGATGGTCGATGGATTCATAAGGGAGTAGCTTAAACATATGAGGTTGATACAAATGAGGATGAGGCTCTTGTAGCAGCACCTATTACCATCATGAGATCTGAGGAGCCAGCAATACAGGTAAAGTAGCTAGAGTAGATGCAGATAGTTCCACTTTCTCTAATTGATCATCTAGAGAATTTAGATAGACCATCTTTTGGACTGGATGAGGATGCTTTAGTGCAGAGTTTCCACTTGGATTGTGGATATAGTCCATACTAAGATACAGAGATTCACATTAGACACTATATCATTGCTCAGAGAGGAGACTATCAGGATGATTCAGAATATCAATGCGGCGAGAGATGATTGGGACTAGCCATTCAGAGATACTAGACCACCTTCACCCTCTCAGCCTGGACCTTCTACTCAGGGCTCCACTGACCTACTCTTTTAGGATGCTAGAATTTCTCTCTCAGAGCTTAGTATCCTTAGCAATCCATCTTTTTGCTTTTTGGTAGATGTGTCTCTCACACATTTTAGATGAATCGATGTAATCACTTCTTGTAATCACTTTTTGGAAATCAATGAAAATCTGATTTTTCATAAAAAATTGATGTGTTTGATGTGTTCACTTGCTTAATGCTTGCATTTGTCTACTTTATTAATGAGTATTTACGTTGTCTATAAAACAAAGGGGGAGAAAACTATGTTTTTGCAAAGCTTACGGATTTAAACATAATGAATATACATAATTTAAAAGAAAATGAGGGAGAATTAAGAAAAATAAATTTTCTAACATTAATGGTTAAAATAGGGGGAGAAATGATTTTTGAATTTAATAAAAAAATCACTGATAGATATTTATATTCTGCTTATCTTGATCCAATAATTTGAGCATTCACATGATTTTGATGTATTCATTCACATCTTGCATGGTTTGATCTTGTAATCTTTTTAACAAATAGTTAGCATCAAGCCAAATTTGAAACATGCTTTTGTATTTTGCTATGGTCCTACAACAATTGATTTGAATTTCAAATAATTGGTATCAAGAGAAAGTTTTCTAAGAAATTTTTATAATTGGTACCAGACAGGTTATCTTTTCCTTATACTCCATTACTTTATCATTTGGAAAAAAAAAAAAAAATGGTCTCAAGTTTATGCTGCGCTGATATATTCTTAGTATGATACCATTTGCGACAAACTAAGAAAATTGATACCTTTCTTAAACTTAATTGATTGATACCTTTCAAGAAAAAGAAACAAATGAATTTGAGAATTTACTCATTTCATCTATATTATTCAAAAAGAGAGAGAAAAGAATTTGAATCTATATTGTTCTAACATTGAATGCATAAAAGGAAAGATTTTCAAAAAAGAGAGAAAAGTTTTTTTTTTTTGACACAAATTTGATTTGAGCAAATTTTTGATGAAAATTTTTGTTATTCTCCAAAAGGGGGAGAAGTTATAAAGTCCGAATTTTTTTTTGATACAAATTTGATTTGAGTAAATTTTCAATTTTGATGATCTTTTCCTTATGTTTTTTGATGCTGTCAAAAATGGAGAGAAGGTATGTTGAGTATATGCTTGAATTGCTTGTATTGATTACATGCTTAAGATGCTTGAAATGCTTATTTATTTGTATTGAGACATTCATATAAAATAAGTTTATATTGAAACGTGCATTGACTTTTAAAATCTAAACTTAAAGATGAATTGAAATATTCATGAAGTATACACTTACAAGTGCTTACCTTTTTACTTCATGACTCATATTGACAAATTAGTTGAGACACATCATATTTATTTTTGTATATATTCAAATTTTATCATCAGAAAGAAAGAGATTTTTGACCCATGGTTAATTATGATGATCATAAAATATTAATTAATAATGATTCTATTTATTAAATCTTTAATAAGAAGTTCAATTCAAAAAGATCAGTTTATACTACTTTAAAGAGTATCGCTGTGTGGCGACCGGGTTGTAGCCTAAGTGAAACAGGGGCTTTATTTCTATGTGATGGATCCAGATTCGAAACATGCATGCATCGATTAAATGAGAGAGTAGATGTCCTATGCCCTAGTCGGCCGTGTGGAAATGCTATCTAGTTCACTGGCGACCCGGGTCGCCCCCCAAGGTTTCCCAAAGACCGCTCTGCAAAGTCCAAGCCGAGCCATGAAACTCATGTTACGAGGCTGCAACGCACCAGTCGCAGAGCAGTAAACAACTTGAGCCTCTGCTAATTGTTTCTGTTATGATTATGTGGTTATATATCAAAGAAATATATATAACCATTTCATGTTTAATGTATCAAACAGAGCTGCATGTTGTAATGCCATACATAAATTCTACGGATGCTTCTAACCTATATCAAAAAGGAGAAATGAGAGACATCAAAAATGAGTCAAAGTCGTAATGTTTAAATCATACACGTGGGATGTAGTCAATAGGATCCTCTGAACAAGATCCGATACCATCCAAGTCGAAGAGCTCCCAGAACTCATCAAATCTCCTAAATTATTTATATAAACCAAAATGATCAGCAAAATGAATTCACATTTTCTTGTTAATACCATTACGCAGTTATTAACGACTCCATTCCCTACTTATGGAGTACATATTTTTATATTCATATATGCTTTATTTAACATCTGCACACAATACCCTCAGAGTTCATAGTGAGATTTTGTCGAACATCATCATCAGGGAGTATCTAATCCTATGCGGAAGGAAAACACTGTTTGGCATAGAGAATAGCACAACTTTTCTGGTGCACAAATTATAAGCTGCAAGTCAATTCAAAATCGCTAAAAAGACAAAGCAAGGCTTTTTATGTTAACTTGTGTTACAGTATCGAATCTTTTGGAACACTAATTGGAGCAATAAAATCATTGTACAGTATAGATACTGGTTTGCAGACTTCAGCTTTCAAGTTCGATAGAAAAGAATAAGCTAGCAGGTTATATGCAATGTTTAGATTCCAATATTTCTGTCTAAAGCATTGACCTGGATTTCAAGAACTGCTTCGCCTGTACAGGTAGCCTGCCCTCCTGCCTCTGGGATCAAATCGTTGGCCTTGTGATACTGCATAAAATAAATAAATATATATTATTCCAGAAATATCAACATCTGATATAGAAAGGGCCAGTGGCTGCTCCAGGAGGGCGATGGGAGGGGGGAGGGCAATGTCCCCACTAGATTCCATAAAACCCATTTATGGTTTCCATTCCCAAGCTAATATGGCTCTCTCTCTCTCTCTCTCTCTCTCTCTGGGATCTCATAGGTTCCTCCTCTTTTAGTGGTCTCCAGCCTTCCATCTTTTTATTCAATTTTTGAATTTTAACAATCCTAGTCAAATATGAAAAATCCAAATTTACTAATTTAAATCCTAATCAATTCTTAATCATATATCAACCAATATTAGAAAGCTGCATAGTATTACCTCAAACAAATTAGGAAATCAATGTGTTCTATCTCTCTCTTTGCCCTCACATCTCTCTCTCTCTCTGTGTGTGTTTCGATGGCACATCATTACTTTCAAAGGTGAGTGTCCTCCCATATTAGAAGATCAGCATTTTCTTCCTTATTTCTTATATTATATGTTGTTTATTATTTCATCATCTTTGTCCCTATTATCCAAAAAAGGACAATGGAAAACCTTTGCCTTCTCTTTCATTAATATATCCCTTTGGTATCTATAAAATATGGATTGAGTGCTACAAAAGCAGATTTGGGTTGGTTCTATTACAATTATGAACCAATTATCTATTTGATTAGGTTCTTATTTAATTTTGGTAGATATTGCATCGACATTAATGTTATCCTGAAAGCAGCATTCAGGGATTGTAGGATTTCTACAATTTTTTTCTTTTCAATATAAAACATGCAGCTACGAGACTTTAAGTGCATTTGAACAAGGAAATAGCCAAAGCATTGGTTGAGTTTCTAAGATGAATTATGGATTAGGAGTTTAGGACACTATGTTCAACATAAAATTTGATTGATGCAATCTAGATCAAGTAATTTTTGAGTTAAATCTTTCATTTTCACCCCCAGCCACCCTAAAAAAAATGAAAAAAGAAAGGTTCAATCCTGGATCAGTACTGGAAAGGGCACCCAGACTTCAACACAGTGAAATTCACCAAATGAGTCACATTTAAATGCAAATTTAAACAATATTAAAAAGGGCAAATTGGACAGGCCTGAAATCATTTGATATGCATAGATGCATCAAGCAAACATACATACACACATACAAATTTAAAGCATGTATACATGTATGTGTATATGCAGACATATATGCAAATTTATGTATATTTATACACAAATACACACACACATACAAATATGTTAATGTATATGTATATGCGTATATTTTGTCCGGCAAATGTTTTATATGTGACTTAGATAACAAAAGAAAGGCAAGGAAGGAGCAATGTGGTGATAGAAAAGAGGAAAAAGAAAAAATAAAATTTTAGAGTCAACATATAATACCTCAATATATATCAACCTAGCCACCAAGGAGAAACAGCCCAACAAAAATTGCACATGATTTTTAAAGCACCGCAAAAAAGGAAAGGGAAGAGTCTTCTTCTCTGACGGAAATTGGAGTGGATCTGAATTCCTTCTCCCTCTATTTTTTTCTTTTTTGATTGTGGACGATCTTCATCAAGCCCACCGGAATCACGGCCACAATTTGTTAGAAATAAGGTAAAAATGTATCTAATCCTTCTTCGCATCTCCATAGCTCATGGGTGTTGGAACTCCAGTCGGCTATCGCTAGAATTATTTTAAAAATTTAGACTTATGATTTCCCATGTTTTTTTGGAGATTTTTCAGGATTCTTTATGATTTCTGGCATCGTTTGTCATTGTTAATTGCCAGATCGGAGACCCTCGGTTGCACCACCATGGACCGCATCCTCGGCACTATCTTTCAACAAAGCAAGACCCTTTTAGCCTAGGGAAGAAGGGGATTCAAGAATCCCCGGCTCGCCCAAACGAAGGAAGAAGAAGGGAGGGAAAAAAAGCGAAGAAAAGGAAAGAAGAGAAAAGAAAGAAAAAGAAGAAGAAAAAGAAAGGAAAAAAAAAGAGAAGAAATGAAAAAAAAAAAAAAGGGGTCTCTCTTCCCTCTCCCCTCTCTTTCTCTCTCTTTTTTTTTTTATTTTCTCTCTCTAAAATTTTCTCTCTCTAGACTATTTATCTCTTTTCATGGACTTCTCTTTTTAGGATTGATCCAATAAAAGGTTTATTTTCAATGATTTGACCCGATCTTAATGAATAGATTTTGATTGTGGTTGCCGACCAATGTGCGGACACTGATCTTGGCCAAATTAGATTCTACTAGATTTATGAATGACAACGGATAGGATACCCACAAATTTTGCCCTACCCATATCCGAATCCATTTAAAATCTATTTAACTATCTGAACCCGTCCTAAATCTAATTAAGAAATCTATCATGAATCCCAAATATGTCCCATTTAAAACTGATATACCATCGGATGCCCAAACCCACGAACTCCATAAATCAAAAATTTTGCAGCCAAAGAAAAATCCTTTGGATCAAAATTCTCCAAACCCTAAAAAATACGATGCTTCTATCAAGATTAAGCGCTCAAAACCTCAGGGGATCAACTAACACTGCCACAACTCCCACAAAATCCTATATGCTAGAGCAAAAACCCCTCCAATCTCTCTCAGATACTCTCCTTTTCCATAGATCTCCAAAGAAAGAGAACAAAATGAAAGAAAAAGAAGCAAAAAAAAAAAAGAGATCAATCTATGTGGGAAAAGGTCATATTTTTCAATTTTCCCATTTTTCCTTTGTTTTCTTTGATTTTTCCTTTATCTTCCCTGATTTCTCCTCTGTTTTTTCTATCCTCAAGCATCTAAATCGAGTAAGAGGTTTGGAACCTAAGAAACCCCTCCCATCTTCCTCAAGTGCTCTCTTTTCCCACGGATACCCGAAGAAAGAGAATGAAATGAAAAAAAAACAAAAAGGAAAAGAAAAAAAAATTGATCAATTGATATATGAAAAGGTCTTACCTTTCAATTTTTTTCAGTTTTTCCTTTGTTTTTGTTGATTTTTTCTTTGTTTTTTCCTAGTTTTTCCTCTGATTTTCTATCCTCAAGAGTCTCAATCGGGTGGAAGGCTTAGAGCGACTAATGGTGAAGCTTTGACATTAAGCTAGGATTTCAT
>NC_025997.2:110101364-110311364 GCF_000442705.2 Elaeis guineensis | reverse complement strand
ATTATGACCCTACAATAGGGATAATATGGTCATGCTTATGGATGACGAGAATTTTATATTTTGAAAAAAATGAATTCGTGAATAAAACTTGAATTTTGAAAAGATTGAATTTGGTATGTATAATATTTTGATAATATTGCATATTAGAAATTAATTTCGAACTGATAAATTTTATATGCTTACTTTCTATAAATAATTTTTTTACTTTATCATCTAACTTAATCTAGTTAAAGTGTTCATTTCTTATTGAAATATCTAAAATATTAACCTATATTTTACTGTTTTATAGAACTTGAGAACTAAGTAGCATCGAAATATATTCGAAAGAGTAATTAGGAGTAGAACTTCGATATTTTTTATTTAGATTAAAAATTTTAGTGAAGTTTAATGTAAAATCTTTTGAATAATATTGAACTTTGAGAAAGATTAAAGTCAATTTCTATTAGTTAAATTTTTTGTACTTAATTTATTAAATTTATTGTACTGTGTTATGAGGTATCTTGTATGCTTATATGGAGAGTTCTCTATGAGTATATGGAGGTTGCCATTATCTCTGGCTCGTATTCTTATATCGAGGGCATGATACAACAAGTCACGTTAATGTAGGGATAAAAGAAGAAAGATGCTTGGACCTCATATTAGGTAGTTTGTATTATATATGGTAGATGTTTTCTTAGAAATTTTGTTGTATTAGTCCTTTTTCTTCAACCTCATTTTATAGTAAGCTTCTTTTTGTGAAAAGCAATTAGGATCATGACTTACTATAAATGTAATAAAACAATTTTTATTATCTAATTAATAACTTTGTTTTTTATTATTGATAATTTTTTAAAAATATCAACGGACATCATCTTAAAATGGTAAAAATGCTACAAAAATATGAAAAATATATTTGTATCCTTTTTGCTTATAGCGATACTTAAAAATACTACAGTTAATTCTTTTTATTGTATTGGTATATCATCCTATGTCTTCTTTTCTTGTGCCTTGCTTTTACAAAAAGTTATTTGACCGATGGAATGTTGGAGGATTATGGTGCACTTAGCCGTGCCAAAATATTCTCATGGGCTATCCTTTAGTTTAATGGATTTCATGCATCTTTGTAATTAACCAATTGTTGCTTAGATAAATTTATATTTTCTTTTTTCAAGATTTGGAGTGACTAATTTCCACCTTTTCTGTTATATATCCACCCATCCTAAGGGGTTGCCTCCAACTGAGATTGAGACCCCACCCCCTCGCCTAAATGGTAAGAAGTGGTACCATCTGAATAAGCCTTGCCGGTCTAGATAAACCAATATCAAACTTATCATTCACTTGTTCTTGCTCTCCCTCATACTTGTGAATTTTAATTTTGTTTTAAGATCTTTCATTATTGTCTAGTGAGCATCAACCATTTATACTTGGTATTGGTCATCTAAAAGAAATACATACATTGTTAAACAAACCTCTCTCATTCATATGTAAGTTATTCTAGTAAATTCTCTAGCCTCTTTTCTCAGTGAGTCCAAATACTTCCATCAATAAAAACAAAAATAAAATTCGATATTATCTTGTACATGAAATATCTTATCAAGCTATTAATGTCATTTACAATTAGATCAACTGATCTGGGATTGAATCCCATATTCACTGGGGTTTGGGAGGTCAAGATTATGCAAGGGATGACTATTCATTGTCTAAATACCCTCCTATCAAAAACAATATCTTGAAGACAATTGTCCCACTTTAATTTAATTTGTAAGAGTCAATAGCTTGGATCACGACATAATCAAACAAACTAACAAATTACGGTTGCATTTGACATCATTTCCAAATTTCATTTTTCATAAAAACAAACATTTTTTTGGAAATGGAAATCCAAAATTTGTTTGGTAGTCACTTGGGTTGCCTTTGGAAATGGTGGAGGTGGTGATGTTAGTGACAGGGATGGTTGCCAATGATGGATGCAGGTGGTGGCACTACCATTGGTGGTGCGAGGAGCCATCTGCAGCGGTGGTAGATCCGCTAAAGGTAGTAGTAGTTATAATGATAACTTAGGTAATTTTGATTTTTTTTGAAGATAAAAATTATTTTTTTTAATTTTTATAATTTTTAGAATATGAAAGAGTTATTAAAATTTTTTTTTATATACCGCAGGTGATATAAAAAATTCAACGTGGAGTATACCACTTTATATGATTGGTCCACATAGCCATCATTTTCCAACGTGCATCTAATGCCTACACTTCCGTTTTTTTCGTTTAAAAATTTTATATGATGAAAATATTTCTGTTCTTTCAAAAAATAATGATGACATCTTATAGCATATTATGACTTCCTACACGCAGGATGTCATAATATGGCTCAAAAAATTATGTCATTCTGTTGCATATTTTGACATCTTGTGTAAAATTATGACTTTTTGCATCTAGGATATCATAATATGGCTCAGAATGTCATAATATAAAAAGAATATTTTTGTCCAACTATTTTTCAACGCGTATTTAATGTCATAGTTTTATTTTTTATTTGAAAATTTTGAATGACGAAAATGTCCTAACTCTTTGAAAAAAATTATGACATCCTGTGACATATTATGATATCATGCGTTAAATTTATGACTTTCTGCATGCAAGATTTTATAATATAGGTATAAGATGTCATAATTTTTTTCAAAGAGTAGAAATATTTTCATTATTTAAAATTTTTAAATGAAAAAATAAAATATATATATTAGAAAGTGATGGCTATATAGAAGAATCATATAAAGTGGTATATTTTACGTCGAATTTTTTAGGCCGTCTGCACAAAAAAAATTTCTTAAAAAAAAAAAAAAAAAAAAGCTCAAAAGTAAAAAGTGGATTACCAAACACTATTTTTACCTCTATTTATTTGTGTTTCTTGAAAATGAAAAATGGAAAGCACTACCTAGCACTAATTCCAAAGGGGGCCTACATGAATCATGGTACGGCCTTCAAGTAGTGATGCATTAGCCAAAATCTTTCCTTGTTGCCTCAACATTCGGGCCAACCAATGGAAGACTTGGACGTTAGACAAGATCCACTGAATAGGTTAGATCTGAAATGAACCAGGCTGTTTAATCCAACCCACAATGATATCAAATGGATGCAATCCGAACAGTTCTTTGATTAAAAAAATCTGGCACATATGAACGATGTTGGATCTGGTCCAAGTTTTATGCAGGAAGAAAAAGTCACCAATCTTGCCTTATTATCGTTTATCAATATGGGGCTGGATTTTGCAGGATTAAATAGGAATAATACATTGCAAAATTTTAGTGGAATACTCCAACTAAACCTGAAGGCATCCCATGACCGAGGATCGTTTATGAACAAGCTGTCAAGCTGTTGATGAAGTTGCCTGTACCTAGCAATCCTCTACATATTAGTTCGAATTAATGTTCACTCTTGTGCTACCACTGATTTGAGTGTTTATAGAATCATGCATCCTGTGACCTGAAGGCCGAACAAGATCAACAGCAGGATAATTGGTCATCTTTCATACACTTTTACATGATAAAATAGACAAAAAGTAAACTAATAAATGGACAATCATTTATATTTTGAATTCATGTAAGCATGTCTAAAAGAGCATCAATGATACTGCAATGGGTTCTTGCAGCAGCCCCGTTGCAACACAGGTTACCTGTTGTGCCTTCATTAAATTTTAAGTAAACCATAAACAAAATATGGAGATCGTCGTTGAAATTTATTGATCATTTCACTTTCCCAGGAATAACTTGGAAAATCATTTTGGCCAATTTTTGTTGAAAAACATCATGATTCATTCATATTTCAATAAGTTGGAGAATACCATCACAGTCTGATGAGAAGTTACCACTAAGTCTCCCTTTAGGATGTTTAGAACCCCACGTGCTACACCAACATTACTACATGGAATGGCTCAGAAAGCTCCCAAGCTTTGCTCAAATTGCTCTTCCTGTAAAGAATTTAGGCAGAATTTGGCCTGTCCAAGATTTATGGCAGACTGAAGGGTGCTTTGCACCATTTTCTCAAGGTGTAGCCATGATTTGTCCCTGAACCATATATTTTTGGATTTGTCACAGAAATGCTGATTGCTTTTATATGTGGATAAAAACACAAGTAGATACTCTTTCAAGTTAAAGAATTTTTCACTTGGAAAAACTATGGTGTTTAAAGCATGGAGGAGACAAGTTTCTTTGTTGCTCCAGAGTTTGATTCACCTCGGCAATAACGGACTATTTTTAAACAAGATCAAATTCAAAGCCAATCCAAAGTTGGCAAGCAAAAGAGAAACAGAAATCGTTGTATGTCCAACAACAATTTGCATATGATACATATGATATCTTAATATGATGGATTTCAAATGTAGATGCAATAAGGATGCAATCAAGTCTGACTTTCAAAATGTCCTGTTTCTTAAGATTTCATGCAGTTTCAGATGACAGCAATATTTGAAAAGAACAACCAGAAAATAGCGCACAGCTCAGCAAATTCCAGTGCTAAAACCACATCAGCATATTCCTCAAGTAACTCAAATGAGGAAAAGACAAATTAAATGCTAGGCTTGAAAACCCTCATAAAGGCAGAACTTTCAATTTTACCCAAAAAAAAAAAAAAAATGAAAGGCAGAACTTTCAACAGAATAGAGATCTGGACTCTTTAAATAACCATGCTATCATCTTGAGATTCAATAATCTTCATCACAGGTGTTGCATTGAGAACCTTATTTCTGCATATATGAATACACCAAGGTTCTAATTTCACCCAGGGTTTGGAGATGTGACACGTAAGCGGTCCATCTACTTCGGTTGGTAGAAGTATCAGACGTGTGGTATGGACTAAGTACTACGCTCAAGAAATACATGTTTGATTAACCCCCCGCCCCTCAACAAACCCCCCCCCAAAAAATAAATAAATAATATATATATATATATATATAGAGAGAGAGAGAGATACAACAACCACCAGAAACCACACGCCACGGCGCACCCACCCCGCAATCCCTGTTCCACAGTCGTCGCAAACTCTCCCTCTTTCGGAAAAGGGCGAGAGAGTTGATGGCGTCGCCATGTTTTCGCTGTCTCGCGATCTCTTCCTCCTTTCTGCTTCCCTCTCTTCTCCTTCTCCTCCTTTTTCCAATCGCTTGTTCCATCTACTGCGACGAAGACGACTGCTACGATCTCCTCGGGTACTTCTTTCTTCCAGTTATTCTCGATTATTCTCATATTTTCGAGGTGGATTTTAATCTCTTCCTCCCTTTCCTAGGGTTTCTCAGAATGCTAATGCCTCGGAGATCAAGAAGGCGTACTACAAGCTCTCCCTCAAATAGTGCGTATGACGGTTTGGATCGTTTCATTCCAATCTAATCGTTGGCATTCCATTAATAAGTCTTAGTTGTCTATTAATTTCATGTTCTTTTTTGGTGATGAAGTCATCCTGATAAAAATCCTGATCCCGAGTCGAGAAAGCTGTTTGTGAAAATTGCAAATGCCTATGAGGTGTGGATCTTTTTCTCTATTCTTCTGCTGAATTTTACAAATTTATCATCTTTAATGGTGTTCACATTGGTGGTAAATAAGACCTATTCTATTTCATGAAATGTGAAAACAAACAGGAATGGTAAGTCCAATGTAGAAAGAATAAGTCCCGGCCATGGCTCTTGATGTTTATGATTATAACCATCCCGAACACATAAGGGCCCAAAGAGAACAATTGAACCATTGACAGTAGTTTATAATAAGCATAGAAAGACATGACGTTGAGACGAAAATTACAACGGAAAAACCAACTTCCTAGCTTCATGGGATCGTCGATGGACTTCCTCAGAAAGGTAATAAGGTCACTGCTTTTCTTCTTCCTTGGGTCTGCTTCTGTGCAGAGAGGTGGAAAAACAGTTTACTTCAATGATATTTTGTGTGAAGGAATACTTATGTGGTGAAATTCTTGCACTACCTCCAGATTGCTCACATGGCAGCAGCAATCATCACATCTGAAACCAACCTGCCTTTGTTCTTAAACCTGAGATATCCATACTGATTTATGCTCCGGAGTATACTGAAAACTAAGATGGCTTTCAGCCAATCCCTCATAATCCTAGCGAAATAACAGTTTAGAAGATATGAGCCTACAGAGTCATGCTGTTAATCTCATAAGATACACTGAAATACATCCAACTAGTTTCTCTTTACATGATAACTGTAAGGGTCCCAAACGATTCCATTTCCACATTCATTTGCCTTCAACATGCTTATCATTGACAAAAATGATGAAGATGATTGAAAGAGATATCCACTTTGACCTGCAGATCCCCTCCACGAGTTTTATAAACAATGGATAATAATAGCCCTTGCTTTCCCAATTGCAACTTTACTGCGGCATTTGGATTCAATGCAATTTGAGACCATTGAGAATCGATTAGCCAAAGTTTTGCTACAAATCCCAAAATTCTTCACCTCACCTCCCTCAGAGAATAAAGAACCAAAAACTTCCATTTCTGAGGCTTACCTCTATTCTGCACTTGAATACTTTCCTCTTTGTTAATTAAACCCTTCTAGAATCTCGTCACTCTACCATTGGACTTATCCTAAAGAAGTCCATGTTAATCACTTAATACATTTTTCCTGATGCAGTCTTAGGGTTAAGTCTGCAATAAAAGATGTTTCAGATGCCATTCAGAAGTTTTTACTGGGTTTTGAGAAAACTTCCCGGTACTGTCCAGAAATTAATGCAAGGAATAAGGTCCACCCTTTTTTCTGGTAACTGTATATTTGAGTTTGTAGGGGTCCATCGCACCATTTTAGCTTAAAAAAATGTCTTCATTGCTGTTCTGAAAGTCCTATATGCATTAAACACTTGACATATGGCATAAAATGGCAGAACTATTGACCCACCATGCTAGGTTAGTTCACAGGCAGCAAATGCCTTATAATTGTGAACAAGTGAATTCGAAATCACATGTATGATAAAGATAAAGCAGCAAATGCAAGGTTTGTTTCAACAAATACGATAAACAAATTACAGCAAGATTATAAATAAGAAAATTAAAAGGAAAGAAGAGGACGAAAAGGTAGAAAGAGAAAAGATAGTGGGAGTCACCTTATCCAAGGAGGAAGAAGTCCCTTTTCTTTTTTCCCAATTTCCAATACTGACAAAATACACAGCATAAGATCCCTTCCATTAAATACTAAAATGTCTATCTTTCCGTTTAATAGAGAAGCTTCCATAAGGTCTGAATTTTGTTTTTTTATGCTACTGCTCATGCTTAAATAACTGTGAATGGTGATGCTATGGTATTTGTGGGACCATTCTCTAAACAACAGATGTAGCTTTCATTTTTTTAAAATATTCCATGTTATCTCCTCATCCAACAATCTAACATTGTCTAGGATTTTTTAGCCTCAGCTGTGCACGCTCCGAAACCCACTAAAACTAAAAAAATATAAATAAATTACTGCAAAACTAAAGGCTAAAAGAAATTCATGAAAAGTCTTATGACACTTACCAGTCCACAGTCCTCTGATGCATTATTTCCTAATTATCTACCCTGCATTTGCTCCTCAAAATATATCAGGCTTCCCAACTTCACCAGCAAAGCTAAGTTCATGTCTCTGGTATCAAAATTTCAGTACTGGGTCAGAGCATGATCTGGAATTGACCTGATTTAATTTCAGGTCATTTTTTTTAACCTACACCAGGATTCAGAAGATGCTGCATAGATATTATTTAATCTAATCCTGCAACATTTAGTTTCAGTTTTGAATGGTTAGGAAAAATTGAAGTCCATATTCTTTTAATTCCCAATGATTATAATTCATTATAATGACAGATTATTATGAATGTTACTTGTGTATTTTTTGCAGATCTTGAAAGATGAAGCCACGAGGGAGCAGTATGATTATGCAATTGCACATCCTGAGGAGGTGTCATGCTTTGGTTATTTCTACAGATGAGATTCTACATACAAGTTATTGTTGTAGCCTGTAGCCTTGTGTACACATGTTTAGCGTGTGCGCGGGTGCATCCATACATATGTATTCAGGAAAACACACTCCATCCTTTCATGACGTAGCATATGTGCCAGCATTTGGCTCCTCTAGTTATATGATGCTATAGCCAATGTCACCGTCCTGGGTCTTGAAAGTTGGCATTTCATTTATCTTTTGTTAATGCCAATTTCCATCTCTGAATCGAATTTTGATCAGCATCGTTATATTTTATTCCATCCCAAATAACAATCATCAGAGTCTATTGATTATTAAAAATCTTTTGTTTGGTTATGGTATCCATCCATGAGTTCTGCCTAACCTTCATTTGGTGGTGAATATAGGTTAGAGCTAAGCTTGATGGTTATTTTACATGGACTTAAACATAAAATCCTGCTTGTTTTTGTGAGTCCTCTTTTTTTCTTTATTATTTTTATTTGACCTTTCCTTTCTCCATCTGCGTTCGTGCATCAGTCATTGAGAATATTTTAGTTGTTTGCTACCAGCATAACAGCCAAACAGATCTGGTTGATCTTGTCTGCCCCATTGACATATAAGTTTTCCCGCTGTCTTTTGTCATTTGTTGACTACTTTTTCTTCATATTGTAATTATAATTGCATGCAGCAATATTAGCGCCCTAAGATATGAAAAAATAATACCCTACAAGCCAATCGCATATGGGATGCGATAGGGTGTTTATTGTAATTTATCTTCCAGATTTATGTAATTGACATTTATATTAATTAAATAGGTATTTTTGATTCATTATATGTTGCATCTTATTATTTTTAAGATTATAATGAACTCCATAGGTTTGGACAATGATTTTAGGACCGTGATGAGATCACGCTAGTGAGTCCTAATTCCTTGATAGCCCTAATCTAAAACATTCCTAGTCGTTGGTACATTGAGTTAGGGATCAATGATACCGGTAAGACTGGCATGTCCTATATATGCTCAGAAATGAGAGTGGTTGATCTCATAACCACTTGTGTGGTGACACTAATATAAGAATATGGGTGCTCATTAGAGAATGAATTCATTGAATTGACCTGCGAGAGAATATCAGATGGAGTTTTATTTACATATCAATTGATGTTTCTCTAGTGGGAGTTGTGTATGTGATCCTTAGACCTGAGGTCACCATGGTACCTTGTGTACTTGGATCCATATTTTGGTTCACTATCTAACTTGGTTCTCTGATCCTTGTGTGGGGTGTTCTGGATATGGTGAAGAGTGCATGGAGGTTGTGAGTGATTGATGAGGGATCAGTCACTCTTAATAAGGGGAGCGAACATTCTATGTGATCTCATAGGTCGTTGATTCGGAAGTTTTTGGCCAAAGCAGGGTGATAATGAGAAAAGAATTTTTAATGTATCATCAACTGAATCAACGCCTTCAGATCGAGATATATAATGATAAGTGATTGGGTTTAATATATTTTCATGCCCACAGCTCATCTGGGATGTTGTTTGATTGAATGATTGAATTACACGGGAACTTGCCACTTAAGGGTATTTTTGTAATTTTTCATCAAAATTCTAAATCTTTCGGATAGTCATGACACGTTGCTAGACGTCAATCTTGACTTGTGGATTCGTCAGAATTAAAAGAGTTTAATTCTGGAGTCAATTTGAAAGAGTCTAAGTTGATTGGGACTCTTCGGATAACCTAATCTCATCGGATTAGGATTACGTTGAAAGTTTTGGTCCACTGCTGGCTAGATTTGGAACCCAATGGATCACACATTTTGGGATTTGGCCTTGATCTGATTTAATTAGAGTTTAATGTAAATTCTATGGGTTAATTTGATATGTTAGCACATTGTATTAACCCAAGTTTCTAAATTGGTTTAGATCAAATTGTTTGAGCTAACTTAGACCAGTTGTCTTTGACCTAATGGGATTGGGTCAATTTAAATTGGATCTTTATCCAACTTGGACTAGTTTCAAGTGGAGAAGGACTTCTCTGCGCCCACCAGAACCCACGGCAAAAAATAAATACCGCCCCCCTTATTTTTGGCGTGTGAAAGGAAGAGTCCTTCTTAAAGAAGGCTCTTAATTCCTACGCGTTGCCATAATTTTCCAACCAGATCTCCTATGTTTTGACGCCAAAATTAATTGGATTTTTTATGGCATGCAAAGAAGGAAGAGTCCTTCTGTTGCAAGTATCTGGAACGCCAAAAATTCACTCGGTGAATTTATTTGGCGCGTGGGAAGTTGGAGCGCCAAAGGTTGGTGCCCCTTCATCCCATGTGATGTCCCTTGGTCCTCTATTTATAGGGGACGCCCCACATGGTTTCCTGCTGAGATTTTTGGCTAAAATCAGAGAGAAGGGACTTGGTAAACATAGGAAAAATTCTGAAAAAATTCTGAAAAAAAAAAAGAAAATTTGAGTAGCAAAAGTTGCAAGAAGGGTGGTGAGATTTTCAGCAAGTGTTGCTTGAGTGCCCTAAGATTTAGTTTTTCCATGTGTTGGAGCCAAAAATCAAATCCTAGGTTGTGTGACATCTGAAGAGTGTTTTCTTGGTGTCGTTCTGGTGGCAAGATCGAAAGCAACTGGGCTTTGGCGCGATCGTGACGCAAGTTTGAAGCCGGCAGTGTTCTTGAGAAGACAAAGCTGCGGCAGCGCACCAGTTGGGAAGGACCTTGGCCAACTTCCATGTGGATTACCGTTGGAGAACTTCTACCTTAGAATCTCATGGAGAACACCAACGTGCTATTTTTTCATTTTTGTGAAAGTATAAAATTCTATCTCTTTGCATGCTTAATTTTGCTTTCATCGATATCGACAAGGTGATTCTAGGGTTTGGATTCCGGCTCGATAGTTTTATTTGATAAAGCTATTGATTTGTATGATTTTAAAATTTTTGAAAATCACTTTTCGCTGCGTGGCCAGAACCCAACAAGATATTGATTTGGCTATCTTTGATCCTTGGTTTGCCTTTTAAAAGTCTAATAGATGAAATCCATCCTCATTCGCCCTTGCAATTTGTTGAGTTCCTTGAGCTTTATTAGGTCAAGGCTTGACCATATCTCCTTATCCGACTTCCCTGCATATTAAGGTCATTTTTTCTTGATGTTTTAGCCTATGAAATGTTCAATACTTGTCCATTTTGAATTTTCTAATCATCTTCTTGTTTTTAGAATTTACTGTCACTTACAATATTCTATTACCACATTATTGGATCTATAGTTTAAGCTTGTAATAGGATTCCTTAGCTCTACACAAGTGCGCTAATGTTTTGATGGTGTTTCTTCTTTCCAACTATTTAGCTAGGTTTAGGAACTTTTGAGGCCTCCATGTCATCTCTCATGGAACTTACATTCATTTGCTGAAGGTTTTGCCCAAGGATTTAGGTATTAATACATACTGCTTAGGTGCTGTATTGGTACATCCGTACTAGTACCGTACCAATCTATGGATTTCACCTTATTTTATTGTGCTAGCACAAGAAGACATACAATGTGTTTGTCTGGTGCTGTAACTTGTTGGTCCATACTCTACCTGTAACTTTAAGGTAACAATATAGTATCAATATTGACACAATCCTTGGCTTTGTCATTTCAACCACTTCTAGTATGGTCCTTGAATTGGGAATGGGTGCTAGAGTGGGTTAGGGTGCAGATGCATAGAAGCAAATATCTGAAATGGAAAAGAAAAGAAGAGAACAAAATTTGCTGTATCGGTACATACTGTGTTGTATTGATGAGTACCATACTTTACTGGTACTGAACTGAGACTCAGTATGGGGATGTATTGAGTCTCGGTACACCAAACTCAACCCCATACTAGGCATATCGGCACTGTATCAGCATGTTACCAGTATAGTGTTTGGTATTGTGTTTGCGAACCCTGGAAGGGAGCATTTAAGATGTAGGTGTGGGCATGCTAGGGAGATTCCAAAAAGGTCTGGTACAGTAGACAGAAGTTTCTGTCAATTGAGGTTGGCCTATCATATGGTTTACATTTACTAGGTTTGAGGACTCACAGTCATGCATAGTTTCTTTGTTGCTTCACATCTTAAGCATTTTGCATGCCTAGGCTTTGTCTTTTATTTAAGTTGTCTCCTTTCACGCTTCTCATGCTTTTAATATCATCCTTTCGTTTCATATTCTTTTGGCTTTGATTAGCCTTAGCATGATGTTTCATGAATTACTATATCATTTTAATTCTCTTCTACTACAATTGAGGGTGATACAATCAAAATATATTCATGCTATTGGTGCAATATTGTACTTTTCCACATGTAGTAATAGTTCTGTTCCTGTGGCTATGCTTGTTTGCAGTTAAAAGTTATAAAAGGCTTCCCTTTGTTTCAGGTATTTTATAACACAGCTCGTTACTATCATGCATATTATGGACATAAAACAGTAAGAATATTTTGTTTTTAATTACTTGTTTGTCTTTAAGTCAAGTTAAAATTTTCATTGGAAAACAATTCAAAAAAAAAAAAAAAATACTGTAAGGTCAAATTGTTAAACTTTCTTGTCCTGGATAAATGGCAGGATCCTCGAGCAGTCTTGGTGGGCCTTCTTTTGGTTGTTTCTGCATTACAATATCTAAACCAGTGGACCAGGTATACACAGGTACCAAGTTCTTATAAGTTAAGGCCCTTTAATATATCTGAAAGATGCCTTTTTATGGTTTTAATCATGCTTTGTCAGCAAGAGATATCTTGCTACAATTTTAAGTGGAGAATTTTCTGACTGTTCTATTCCTATATATTGTGCAATGTTTTTTTTGGAATTTTTTAAAAGTCCTGGAATTAATTAAAATACTTTCAATGGTTAAATGGTTTTCCATATTATTCTTAGGCAATCACATTACTCTCTCCCCCCCCCCCCCACCTTGTAAAGAAGGAAATTACATTATTCTAGAATTGTTCAATTGTTCATGAATTTCATGATCTATTCATGAATAGTTAATGACTTATTCAAGGAATGCTTATGAATTACAATTTTTTTGTTGTTAGTGGTGGCAGCATTGTTGCTGATGGCTATCTATGTTGCCTTTTTTTTTTAATGATCACTTTTACCTAAACAAATAAATAAACATTGAAATAATTTTGTTTATTTTATTATTTTATTTAAAAAGTTGTCATTATCTAAATTATTTTCAATTTTTGGTGGAATCTCTGAAATTTTTCCTGAATTTCTGATCCAAATCCTTTGCTGAATTGTTCCAAAAACTAAGCTTCTTATAGTGCATGTGAATTATCCAAATGTGTTGGCTTTTGAAAACTTTCTATACCAAGAAATCGATGATGAAGTTAAATCCTTATCTTTTGTAGCCAATTTCTCTACAAGACCAGTTAATATTGCCATTTTTTTTTTTGCTGCCTTGCTTATGAAAAACTGACAGTATTTATTGGTCTTATTTTAACTATGCTGTACTGTCTAATGATATGTGGCTGGTTTAAATGGTATAAATAAGAGTGGTGAGCCGATGATTGTAAAAAAATCAGAAATCTCATTCTATATAACAAAATGGTGCTATATCTTCTGCTTCATACATAACCGGAATATTTCCCATGTATTTCAAATAATTGAGGTTTTCTAAGAGTTGGATGCAACTAAACAATCTTGTGCTAAGTTTCTTCATTCATCCAATCTTACATCCACTCTATTTCCATTACATGCTTTTAGTGACTCAAGATCTCACACATTATATTTTATTTCATAGTGGTATATATTTTAGTCCCTTGAAGAATTCAGCGTAGAGATAAATTGAAGTAAATAAATGATAATTATGTTTAGAGTGGATAAAGGAGAATGGGAGTGATCTGCAGAAGAAAGACTAGGAGAGGGTAAAGAAAATTGGAGGAGGAAGAAATAAGGGTGCATGGTCACTTGACTTGGCTTCTCATGCTACTTAATCTTTGTTTTGATGCTGTTTATGTGCTGGTTAGGGGTGAGCTAACAGTTTAAGAAGCCAAACAAAAGCCCTAAAGCAGTGCTTTAAACTTAATTGGTCAACCCCCAAGAAAGCAGGGTAACCTGATTAACTTAATTTTATGGTGGAGGGTGACATAAAGTGAGCCATTGTAGCTGTCTCTTCTATCTTGACTTTTTCACTTTTTTTCAACTTATTCTACCAACCATCATATGCCAACCAAACAGTGAATATTTCTAACCCATGTTAAAATGATTAGGGAGTCGTTGCCAATGGTTGATTCTATTTATCCCCCGGTTAATTATTCAGTGCCCAACTGCAGCCTTGGGAATTGAACTTCCTAGGAGAACCCACTTACAAGGCTTTCAAATGAGAGCAACTTATGTTTGGCTTGAAATTGGCTCCATATTAGCTCCTTGCTCATTTTTAAAACAAGCCGAGCTTGAGCTAGATTTTTCAGCTGGAAAGTTAAATGAAGCAAAAATGAGCAGTGTGCAGTTCACTTGTGTTCTGCTTGATTGAGCTGGACAAAATTACATATTATATATGCATACTATTTTCTTATCAAAATCCACCAGTATCAATAATTTTATTAGATCACAGCTGTTAGGTATTAATCTAACAGCTGATATGTATCTAAAAATAACAGCATTTGATTAGGATCAAATAGGTCAAATCAAAACTTAAACAGATATAGACTGCTAACTAATTGTCCTTTTATTTTCTGTCTCATCTTTGTCTCAACGATACCCTTGAGTGCCACTACTGCCCACCAATCCATCATGACCTCTCTCTCTCTCTTTCTCTTTCTCTCGCCCCCCTTTCTTCCTTGCATCACTCAATGATGCCGTGACCATCTCCCCCATCCTCATGATTCTCCATTCCTAATTCCTTGATCTTTTGAACTCTAGTTCCACCATTTATGGCTCCCACCTTGGGTTACACTTGCCCTATTTCGGCACCACCCTCCACATTCATTTCCAGTCTCTCCTCCATAGCTGCTACTACATGCTGCTTCTGAGAAGATATAGTTGTTTGGCCATAGCAGTGGCAGTGGGTCAACAAGCTTTTCACTGGATGCACTTCTTACCTCTTTCACAAGATTTCGATCACTCATGATTATTGCCTGCCATTCTATCTCCTCAACCATAAACCAAACCCAATCTCCTCTTTTCTAATGCTTTCTAGTGCTGTCTGAGCCAAAATGAACTGAGCTCAGGCTAGCTTGAGTTTACAATAATGGAGCTTGAGCTGGGCCTTTCCTGGGTGCTGATTGAGTTGAGCTAGACCTCATCTTGTTTATGCCCTTACCTATGTGTGGAGGGCTGATCCTTAGGTGCCAAAACTCTGGACTTTATTCCTAGCATGGCTCTCTTATAAGGGACAAATTGCTGTCTAATGGCATACTGAATGGCCTAAATTATGGAAGCAGATATATCAAGAAGGCTATAAACAGGCTTAATGCACTGTTGCAGACTGAAAAAAGAGAAATAATGGATTAAGCAACTCTGGTTTGATTTTTAATTTATACAAAGGTGAGAAATAAATTATATTCATAAGCAACATGTTCCTATCTTTTTGAGGTCAACATTATGAATCCATCTCCCCACAAAGAAAGAGGAGGTAAAGAAAAGGAAATGATTGAAGAAAAATATCACAGAAAATGGAAATAAAATGAAGAAAAAGTGTTTATATAGATCAAATAGCAGATAAAGTGTAAATGAAAGAGATCCAAACCCAAATTAACAAAAAAACATGTTCAGGTTGGACCAGATTGGATTATTTGCAGCAAGCCACCAAAAAAGAATGAAGGAACTTTGTATGCATACACATGGATGCACATACTGAGAGAGAGAGGAGATTGCAAATATTTGCCACAGAATGCAAAGGAAAAAAGAAAACCTAATTAGTGGGTAATATTCATATGGTGGACAATCTTGAAATGATAACAAAAATATAAACTTAAAGTCCTGGACAAGAGGAAAAACACAACCAACAAGGTTCCTAATCTTAGAAGCTTCAAGTAATTGAATGATGTAGAACAGAAGAAGAAAGAGATAGAGAGATATGAAGAAGAAGAAGAGGGCAGAGAAGAGAAGAAGGGGGAGAAGAAGGCAGAGGGAGAAGATAACACAATATTCTGTGAATTCTCAATAATGCACACCATCCTCTTAATAACATAGCAATAAGTTTATATAGGCATGCTAAAAACCTGATAAGGTAAATCCTAGAGTCCACATAAAACTAAAATTCTAGAGTCCAAATAAAATTCTAGAATGTAAATAAACATAAAATTTTCCAATTTCTATATTTGCTCGTCACTTAAGTGCGCCCAAATTTCTTATTAATGGATGGTCTTCTGGTGTTGAACCATTGGATTGTTGAGATATTCTACAAATTACTAAAACTAACCTAAAGTTCTCATGCATTTGTTCTGGACTCCCAAGCATGGACCTGAGCTCTGATGCAATGCTAACTTCAGCAGCTAGTGTCTAGAATGTATAGCATTCCCACTGGGGCGTTAAGCCAATTGTGCTAATACAAAATATCGTTGTCACCAATATTGGGAGATTACAGAACAGAAATGACATTAGATGATATGAAGGATGCATTAAGGGAAAAAGATATTTTGTCCACACAAACTATAGTTTTTGGTTAATGAGTTATTTTCAATGCCATGTGCTTTTAAGGGATTCATATGGAATAACTATACCTTAACTTTTTCTTAATGTTCTGGTTTTGATTGATAACAACAAAATGAAGATACACGATAATTTGCTCTGTGTCAGTGGTTATTCATTCCAGTATGCTTGTTGCAGGCTGTAAGCATGGTGAAAAAGACGCCAGCTTACAAAAATAGGTTAAAGGCACTGGAGCTTGAACGCACTGGGGGAGTAACAAGTAAGAAGAAGGGTCAAAAACACTTGGACAAGTAAGAATATGTCTATGACTTCCCTGAGAGAATTAAAGATCTTATGGTTGCTGACAGTGTTTACTATAAGATATTTTGCCATGATTTTAACATAATTTATCTGCATAATATTATGCAACATTGTTTTCATAGTTGAAAGAAATGCAGAAAATCCATACGTACAAATGAAGTTCTGCATGTCATGTCTTAATGGAAATAGACGCTCATTGCCAGTTCCAGGTGTGAAAGCTGGAATCCTGCTGAACTTGGCTTCAAGATTTAAGTGCCAATGCTGGTGGGTATGGATGGCGGCTGGCACAGCAGGTGCCATGCCATTGGAATAAAAAAGAACAGATAAAAGGGATTCAATACCTTTCTTAATTAAAAAATTAGAAAATGAATTAATGGTTGCCTTGCCACTGATGCTGCTTACCAATTCTAGACTGGCAAAATATGTGCTTGCTGGCATGGACCAACCTGATTTGCCACTTAAAACCTTGTCTGGCTCTGCCCTAATGTAGATTACACTGTTGGAAGACTTTGCATATGAAAGAATAGTTGAATGGTGTTGTGCTTTAATCCTGCATCATGAATTGCAAATTCACATTTTCAGATGCATATACGATACATCAAATAGTTTTCACTATAGTTTACTTCAGTTTTCTACTACAAACTGATTTCCAGAAACATTTTTGAGTTGTTGGGCAGATCTATTAGCTGGGAAAATATAATAGATAAATCTCAAAATGTAGCTTGGAACTTTTCCATATTTTCTTGATTGTGCCATGTTATCCATAGGTTTCTGATATGTGCCTATTATCTCACTGATATATATTGGTCATGTATTAGGCTTTCCTCACTGCTGCAGAAATATAAGTTTTCATGTCACCAGTTAATTCTTGAATTGCAGTGCATTTGAGTGAATGTTTTTGTACCGCTACCTTAATGAAATGCACTCCCCACTCGAGCATAAAAATGCACTGAAGTGTATGGCCTGGTCATCCAAGTCAGTCTTGATTACAAATGCATAGGTTGCTACACTGTACCACCTGTGTTGGTGCCAATATGGTTGGATTGGACATATCAAGAAGACAAATTAGAATGCCTGACTCATGATCTTTCCTGTGGTTCAAAGCGCAAGTCTGGACTAGGCTGATTTTGATTGACATGACAAAGATTCTCGGTAAAATGCTTATCAGGTTACTGTCATGTTTCATACACTGTAGCTGGACCATGCTTAGGCGTATTGAACAAGGTCAGGATGGCATCCCTCCTGATTCTGGGCATGAAGAGTTATATTCAATGGTGTAAAATGTTTGCCTGTTCGTAGCTTGGTCAATAGGTTAATCCTTGCTAACATTTGATTTATCAAATTGAGAATCATCCCAAACCCAGGAATATCGTCTATGCGCATTTTTCAGAAATTATAATCCATATTTAAAACATTATAAGCTGGATTTTTGCGTTAATTAGCAGTCTTATCAAAACTCAATTACCTAGTATTTGATATTTTAGCAAATTTAGTGTTTTATGTGATATGAAATGGTAATTTTATGTTCTCTAGGTTCCTTGTACGTGTATCCACTATAGACATGAGATGACTCTAGGAATTTCTAATTAATAAGTGCTTGCATAGGGTTGGGGATGTGTTCTATGTCTGTTGCCTATAAAGAGAGGTTTAAGGAGTTGAGGCAATCTGTTGTGGTGGATGAAATTGTTTTTCTTTTTATAATTTGTTCTCTCTCCTACTTCTTGTTCTCTCATCATCCCTTGGTGGATTCCTTGAGGGTGGCAAGTGCATCTTGATGTTTGCCCTTATGTTATCTCCTATTTTTCCAATAATCCATGTCATACACAGACTTGCACTAAGATATTAAGGTTTTTTTTTTTGAATGTATGCATTTGACCCATGTGGGCTGTTTTTGAATTATATTCGAAAGAAAATAACAGATCAAGAGAGAAACCTTCGACACTACCTATTATTGGCTAATATATCCAAATAGAAGTTGCCCGAAGAACTCTGACTCTGCTCCTGTTCAAATTATATGAGCTAGGGATCATTATTACCATTGTTTTGTTTCACATCTCTTATACATTTTTTTTAGCTTGCTGCTATAACCTTAATGCTACCATGGTTATGCAGCATTTTTGGAAAGTGAGGATTGAATCTTTATGGTGCTGACTTGAGATCACCAGCCTTCAGACATACATGTACATGAGGCAAATTCTTGCCTCAAATTAGAACTAAAAACGCAAAGAACTGAAAGATAGCAGTTTCTTAATATTATTTCTGCAGAAACTGGTTTTGCAGCATCTCCTCTATTCTTTTATCACTTTAAAAATGACTAGTATAACTCTAAGAACCATATAAATACACTTTCACAACAGATTGCCTGATTCTCTAGCATCTCCTCTTATCCTTCATATAGAACCATCCATAGAAAGTCACTGAAAGGTACAGTCTTCATGACTTAAAACCTTTGCTGACTGCACCTTCACCTAAAATGGGACATATAAATATAATCTTAGTTAAAAATAAAATCCAGAAGCCTACTAAAAGCTGCCCTTAAAATCAGTACAATATTTACAAAAAGGAATAAAATATGTAACCGAAGAGTTAAATAAATGACCCCTCAAGATGTAATAAAACAACTGAGTGGTTGAAAATGAAACCACGAGTTTAAAAAAAAAAAAAGAACCCTTAAAACATAACAAACAACTGATTAATTGAAAATGGAACACAGAACAAGAATAATCTAAACTGAAAATAATGTAGGATATATCTTTGTCACTGCTATTCTGGCTTTGATCAGAGGTTAGTTAATATGAAATGGAAGGCATTATAGAAGTTTCAGATTGTTATGTTACCTCATATAATGCTGATCATGATAATAATTTCCTAATCCAATATATCCTAAATTAGGACTTTTTGGACTCTAATATTAACAATATAACTTCAAGACTACTCCAAAAAAGGCTATAAAGTTAGCACAAAATTCACAAGAAATCGAAGTAATATTCCCCAAACCCAATAAAAAGATATCTCCTTTGTCAGGTATGTGGTCTTGCATTCTAAAACTTGAGAAACAAGAAATCATTTGCTTAACAAGGTATGCCCTTCATCATCTTTGACTAGAAATAGTTGCCAACCAACGAATCCAAGGTCTTGTGACACCTAGAGTGACCCTCATATTGCTAAAACATTAAGTCTTCTTTTATTTTTTTCTTTGTAATATGCTACACTTCATTAGTACATGATTGTTTCTTTCATTTGGGAAGCATGTCCATGAGGCAGGGTGCCAAAAAAAGCTGCTAACCATAACTGCAATTTCATGTGTAACTGGCTTGATTTGTATTAAACATCAGCTTGAAGCATCGGTATGCCACCTCACATATTAAAAGGTCTCTATTATCTTGATCGTATGCAAATGCATCCTTTTTCTAGAAGAACCTATCCTCTTGCCTCACTGATCTTTTCAGTCTAGAATGTGAAGAAAGAGGAGGTTTGGTTACAACAGATGTAGTTCCACAGAACCATGGAAAAATGCAACAAAAGGAAAAAAATAAGCAAGCAATAGATAACAATATTAAGGATAAGAAAGCCCTAGTCATGCTACAGCAATATAAGAGAAGAAGAGAGAAACAATAAAGTAAAAAAATATTGTTGTGCCTTCTATCTGTGATATTTTTCAATCCGATGAGATGATCCATCTGAAAAAAAAAACTAAAAAGGGGGATGTATAGAGGTTGCATCCAAGGAACCAGAAGGATCTATTCTTGGCCACTGTTTTTGTTCTAACACAAGTGTAGCTGGGAGCAGCTAACTCAAAAAAATCCAATGGAAATTAAAAACTAGGACTGGAATAAATAACAGAGTACAACACAGATTGAATTTTGTTGACTATTGCTAACTTTCCAGTCTATTGATGCCTGCAATATCTGAAGATTCCACATTTTCAGCTGTTTTGTAGTTATGTGTCTGCAGTGCATCAATATTCTTGGGTAGGATTATCCCGTTGAACTGGGTCTTTCCATTTGGTGACTGCAAGCATTGTTTTCCCATTTTTTAGGTATATTCCCTGGGACTATATGTGTTGCTTAGGAGCATTTCATCCCCATTTAAAATATAATTTTCTTAAAATGAGTGGACTATAGATCGAATGCAAGAATCTAACTTAAATATGCTTAAATTTAATATATAAATAATTAAGAAATCAGTTCCTTTTTTTTTTTTTGGGATTAATGTTGAGTTACATTTTCCTCTAAGAGATAAGAACAGATTTTTATATACTAAATTCATTATTTAAAAATAAAAAAACATATTCATCATAACAAACTCTGCTGATTTTGAATAACATAACTCACAAGATATTCACTACATTTAAAAGATTTATGTTGTATGGTGTCTTTACCTGGATGTCAGTACCTGAATTGTATTCTCATTTGTGCTAGAAATGGCTAAAATTTTAATAGCTGCTGTTTACCTGTTATGATTGCATGATTAGTGCATTTGTCAGTATGCCTTAGAAAACCTGGCAACCTAGTTTTGTAGAATTGTAAGTGAGGAGAAGTCAATCAAAAAAATAAAGAAATGTATAAGTTCCATAATCATGTTGATTTGACAATTGGCTCTTTGTTGTAACCTAGTCATCTACATATTAATGCCAGGAAAGTGGAAGAAGAGCTTAGCAATGAACTCAAATTGCAGATCCATGGAGCTGAGAAACCAACCATATGGAAACTTTTTGGTGTCCAATTTGCTCTTCTACCTTACACTCTAGGCAAGGTAAATCCATCATTTATATAAAATTAGTCATCAAGAAAGATGAATTTTTTTGCTATATTATCTTTTCACATCCACTGTCCAGTCTACCTTACTTTTTGCTATTTATGTTATGCAGAAACCATTCTACTGAGTACATTAGAAATATTGTTATTTTTATTATGCAGGTACTATTATGGAATTCCTGTTGGCTTTGGAGATATCATATAAAGAAATCTCCTTACTCGTGGGATGATGCTTGTTACTTGACACGGACTAGCCTCAAAGTACCTTCTGATGCATGGCGAAATATGGGTAATTTATTAGCTATTCATTCTTTGAATTTTATATGAGATTGATATGTTATGCTTTTTTTCAATGGAACATGCCCTAAGTTAACCCCTCATCCCTTTCTTAATTTGAGAAATAGCAATTGATCATGATGAGGATAGCTTAAAGTCACGATAGAGAAGGATGAAATGAACTAGTGCCTATAAGATTGATGAGCTTTTCAGGTAGATAATCGAGAGACCAAAAAGGTTATAATGATAAATGAAATACTTCTAAAAGAGTTTAGTTGTAGTAGAATACTGGATAGAATACTTTAAAGTGTTCTACATTGCAACCTTGGGTTTAGTATGAGTGGTTTGAAAATGATTAGTTATATTATGATCTATAATCCATCAAATTAGGTTTACCCACTTTGTATAAGCTGTACCTATAGATCATTCCAGTGTGCACAAAATTAATGCCATAGACAAAAGAAAGCTTGTTAATAAAAGTTATGGTTAGTGAGAAGACTTCTTAGTAAGTTGTGGTTGCATTTAATTCCTAACTGAGGCTTATTATTGGCCTTAAATACTAAATATCAACATGTGGTTTCTGAACTAGTATTCTTAATTTTGATGATCCATTATGGATGAGTTAAGTTTTCAAGCAAAGTTACTACTAACAAATTTTAAGCAAAAATCCTATCTTTGTAGTGACCCAGGACCTCACGAAAAAGGATAGCTTGAAGGTGTTATTTGGATTGTTTAGCCTTGTATATGTACCAAAATCTTTCCAGCGGATAACCAATGTAGAACTAAACACACGCTTGCACAGACCTCACAAACTCCCCCTGTTTAAGCTGTGGCATGCTCGTGAGGTCAAGGGTCCAAATCCAATCAAATCCACTTATAAATACTACGGTCAGCCTATGGTCAGCCCCTAAGAGGATTATGTTGCAGTATTTGCTAGTCTACATGGGTCCTAGGCTGGTCCACTTTGATATTGTTTGTAGTGACCTAGGGCCTCACCTAAAAGGCTAGAAGAGGTTTTTTTTTTTTTTAATTTTTTTTGAAGGTTCCTTGATCCTATATAAGTACTCAAGATTTTTCCAATGCATATATGGGACTAAACATGCATGCACGGGTCTGCACACACAAGTACAAATAGTGAGCCATTTGAAATGGGATTTGCACCATTAATGATTGACAACATTTAAAATTTTATATTGGAGGTTGCCGAGTTGACTATCCTCATTGTTAGTCATGATTGAGGCAATTTAGAATACACATGGTCTGAAATTTTCAAATGATTTGAATGCTTCAAGCTAATTAAATTATCATATTCTGGGATTAATAGTTTTCATTTGTCAGCACTTGAAGGCATAGAATGGATCATATTCCAAATGTCGTTAATCATAATTAATATTGTTGATTTGAATATCTAATGCATGTATTTGCATTGGTCGAAGTTAACAAGAGCTGAGCTTGAATCACATTTGAAACAACTTAATGCAAATTCCTATTGCAGGAAAATACCATAGATAATATTTGCGATATTAAATAAATCAAAAGTAGGACATAGAATCAGGTAGATTTCAAAAAGATATGGTTTGCCATATTAGAATTCACATCGCTGATCATGATCTACATGAAAAGACTTGCATGGATCATATTTAGCAGGGTTGTATGGTTCTTATTCTAGTTGCTGTCTTTTGCTAATGCCACAGAAACATAATTATTTTTTGTCCACACCATCTATGTAAAAACTTATCAATTTTTGCCATAGAGGCATTGTTTTATAAAATCTGGATTCTGGGTTTATAATTTAAGATCATGTTTTATCAATTAGATGGTGCACTATGTTTCTTATACTGATAACAATTGGTCCCAAATGCAATTACAGTGTATCTATATGGACTAGGCTCTTTTAAGAGGGTAGAGTAGCACCTTGTAAATAAAGGTTAAGTTTCTAATCCTTGTAAAAGATTAAGCTTAAGTTTCTAATCCTAGGTTACCATCTGGTAAATAAATGAAACATGTACTTGTAAATAAAAGATTAGAACTCTGGATAGCATCAAAATTCCATGTAAATAAATATGGGCAGTTTGACTATTCGAGGCTATTTATTTTATTAGTTTGATCTTAAAATTGCACAAATAAAACAAGTTGTTACATAATTATGTTTGTTTTTTTAGTGGAAATGGCAATTTTAATATCAACTAGGTCCCTTATGTCAACTGTATGATTCTGATTCGCCCCAGGTGGCGTGCTGTATCGACCTGTATCAACTTGCGATAATCATCCAGTTTGGTGAATCATGAACAGATACGTAGGGCATTTCACATCTCATACTAGTACATGAATAATATGGGGATATACCCAAGATTTCAGATTTTGAATATGAATGCATTGACTTCAAAAGAAATGCCTAAAGCTAAGATAACTGAATATTAAAACATCGAAAGAACTTAGCAATCTTATAGCTTCTCAAACTACATTTTCTCCTTTTCATCTAATGGAAGTTTGTGTTTAGAAAACAAAGCAAAAGAGAAGAAAGCATGAGGATCGCAATATGATAATACTTAAAAGTTTGGAGAACACCTTCTGTAAATAGTAGACCACTGGACCTCTTCATTTCTTTATTTTTTTTATATTCTTTTCTTACTGTGTTGTCAACCTAGTAGGGGCAAGTTTGGGAAGCCCAATAGAGTGAGAGAACTTTGTGAGAAAGAGTTGAGGAATGTGCTTGAGGTTGTTCCTGTCAGCCATTGAACCTTAAATGGAAAATTTGGGATAGCCATGAATTGCAGCACCTCACTTTATTCTTATCTATGAGAGGACCATACCTCACATATACTTGGTAGAGATGAAGAATTTCTTATGTAATGAAAATAGAAATCCTTCTAGGACACAGCCCTTCTTAGTTAATAAGGATACAACTCAAGGAACTAAGCAGATTGTGCTTAATAGGCAGTCAGTTATGAACTAACAGAGGTTTAAGGGAAGGTTGGGAGGCCACTCCAAGATTTACATGGACCAGTGCTGTTTATAGGTGTAATATAGCAAAGAATGTACACTTTTGGGGAAGCCATGGCTTGTAATGGCCCCTTCTTGCATCCTGCTCATAAAGTTTAACCTTCAATTTTACGGGGATGAAGGGTCTTCTATTGGATTGACAGATTTATTTTATTTAACTCTGCACATCATCTGATGCTATTTCATTTGTTCAGCTTGTAGTAGAGCATTATTGTGTATATCTGTTGATTAGGGCTGCCAGACTATTTGCTTCTTGCAGTACATGTGTGGTATGTGTTGCACCATCACCTCCTAATATATCTCAGAGGATGAATTAGGAAACTAACATTCCAAAATATTTACAGAACACTGTTATGTATCTCATCGACTGAAATATCTGAGGGTTATGATGTAGACAAGTGAATTGACTGTATTTTCTTTTCCCCCTTTATATGTTCCTGCTTATGTAATGATATTACGCTTGGTAAATCTGCTAGTTGCCTATATGTTTGTCACTCCTAGTCTCCTACCATAATGACTGCTATGTTGTGCTTTAGATGAATCGATGAAGAGTAATCTTGTCCAGAAACGCTTGTGGGAGAAAAGTAATATGGAGAGCTATCTAGCAGAGATGAGAAAAGAATCAAAACGTCGAAGATAGTAGGTTTTTTGCCTTCTTAGATCAAATGTCAGTTATTCCAAGTTTTCGCTTATATTTAGAGCTATCTAGAAAGGGAAATATGTGAGTTGGTTATACCAGAGGATATGGAACTGCACATTCAGTTTGTATTTTCAGCAACCAAAATGTCATTCATACTCATCAATGGCAGATTTTTTAAACTTGACCTATGGTCAATAACATGTTAATGTCCTTTTTTCCCTCGATATGTTGTTCAAAGTTTTCACTTATATTTAGGACTATCTAGAAATGGAAATGTTGTAATTGGTTATACCGGAGGATATGATACTGCATAGTCAGTTTGTATTTTCAGCAACCAAGATTTCATTTGTATTTATCAATTCAGATTTTTGAAACGTGGCATTGTCCATAGCATGTTCATGTCCTTTTTTTCCCTATCTTTTGATCAGCAATCGTGTATGTATTTATTTTTTATCATTGATAAAAGGCCTTCTCAGATCCTCATTTGTGCTGGAGATGGATGCGTTCTTGCATTTTGGCAATATAGGGACTTCACGTTTGACTGTTTGAGGCCTTCTGGTTTTCCTTTTTCAATTCAGTTTGCTAGCATTAAACTAAAATATTGAAGGACATAACTAGATACTAAAATGTCATACAAATGGGAGTGGCTTGGCTGTCTCCATTCAGACAAGATACAGCTGTTAGAGCTGATATGCTTGACTTCCATTCCCAGGTATGTTGGGACTCTAAAGCCATGTTAAGTGGGGCCATGAACCATCAACTCCAATTTTAATTCGCCTCATGTGATTTGTTGGTCATCGTAGTTGCCAAAGGCAATCTGATATGTTTGTTCTCCATACTGAAAAATGATAAATATGTCTAAATGGAGATATCTTATCCCTTTCCTCTTGAAACAACAGCTCTCAACCTGAAGAGGCTAGCAGTGTACTATATACAAGATCACTCGGGCATAAATGGATAAGTTGTAAAGATCTAGTGAAAACTTTCCTCCAACTCTGTCTGTTATTGTCAAGCTTGTACGAGATGCTTGTTTAGGCAACCTTTTAACAAGGAAAATGCCAGTTAAAAAGCATGTTCCAACTTGAAAACTGGGAAAAAAAACTTGAGGCTTTTGACTAGATCTATTGGTGGGAACATTTGCTGGATGGCTGGATACAAGGTTATATTGGACTTATAAGTATCCAATGAACATAAATATCATTTCTTATATTAATCTGTATTTAGAAGAGTAATCCAGTTTTAGTCCAAAAGAGAGTTTCACTAGCACTAACATAGATAAATTTTTATATGAGATCACATATATTGTATTTTATTTTTATATCAAGTTAAAATTTCCATACACTTAATTATCTAGAAGGGAGACCGGATAACGGAAACATGACCAATTTTATGTCATGGCCAATTAAGTTCCAGATATTTATGAAGATGTCATTTCATGACATAATAAAATAACAGTGAATTTTCTTTTATTTTTCCCAAATTTCATTGTTTATTACTTCTAAAAAATCTCGTTAGATGAGTTAGAAATCCAATAAAACTTAGAACCAGTTTTACTATTTGTTGATATCATCTCTTTATTTCCTTTCAGTCAAACTATGTTTACTATTTGTTGATATCATCTCTTAATTTCTTTTAGGTGAACTATATTCTACGGAAATTAAAAAAGGTCTATTGTTTGCAAGAATTTGCTCCTGTAAATATTTCCTTATGGTACTTGATTCTCATTAATTAAACAATTTAATCAATAAAATCTCCTTCGAGACAGTTACCAATTCCTGTGTGGTAAGAAACTATTCAAAAGCATGTGGTGCAAATTTGCAAGTTAGGAAGAGATATTGGTGGGATGTTAAAATTCTTCTACCAAGGCTTTGTAAAGACCCGAGATGCAAGATTGAACATCCTATAAAAAAAAGAAGGTGCAGGAACTTCTAGTTAACCGTAGCTTTAGATTATTAGAATATCTTTTACTTTTCTTGCCACTATGTTCCATCTTCCATTTCATTCTTTTACTTCTAATTTTTTAATTTTCTATCGATCAACCTTCTATAACGCCTTCCGAAATCCGCTATCGATCGATCTTCTGCCGGATTCCTCATACAACTGGACCTCTCCAGCGGACAGTCTTCAGACAAGCTTCTACATCAGACAAATTCCAGACGGACTTTTCTAGCAATCGAACTCCAGCTTGATTTCTCCAACAGAAAGTTTCCATCCGGACTTCTACAGCAGATGACTTCCGTCTGTAGCATCAACGCCTAAGACACCCAACAACAGTTAACCCATTAGCAACCTCGGAAACATCCGAGCTTCTCTTAGATTGCTGAGACAGAGAGCTATTCTGCTCCACCAAACGTCTCAACCGAGCTTCAGCCGTCCGGCTTGAACTCTCCGACAAGTCACGATAACGGACACCACTCCACTCTCTGTAACAAACTCCACGTGGCCCCACTACTCTCCGGCAAGTCGCGACAACGGACACCACTACTCTCCGTAACAAACTCCACGTGGCCCCGAACGGCCCACTACCAGGCAGTTACGGACGTCGCTGTCAATCGGTTACGCTATCCCGTCTATAAAAGAGAACCCCCAGATGCGTTCTCCTCTAAGCTCTAAGCACTATCTCTAAACTCTGCTAAAATCCCATTCGAGTGCTCCATTTTTGTTGAAGCAGAGTACTAACTTGAGCGTCGGAGGATCTTGCCGGAGTACCCCCAACTCCGGTTTAGACTTCTCTTACAGGTCCCGACGGCGGCCGTGATCCCCTCGACTCCAGCTTCATCCGGCATCGGCAGAATTTTGCACCAACAGAATTGACGCTAGAGGGAGGGCCTGTGTCTTCGCAGGACCCTTGTTCTTAAAGGAGTACTCAACGGGACTGTCTTCGATCATCTTCTTCGACATCTTCTTCTTCTTCTCCGGTCAGATCCCAATCTGATGCCTCCCCGAAAGGCATCCACCAGACGATCTACGGCCTTCATGGCTAGATCTCAGCAAGATCCGTCAGCTCCGGTCTCGTCTCCAATTTTTCAGGCTCCTCCTCCGGCAACGGCAGTCGGCATGGAGCACTTCGACCTGCTGGTTCAGCAGGTCAGGGGCCTCACCGAAGTGGTGCAGACCATGCAGCAGCAGCAGCAACCGCAGACATCTGTGCGGCTGGAAAGAGCATCGCCGGAGTTCCAGAATCCGGCGATCGGGCGGCCCACTTGGGCCAGTCGCTCTATATCCCCCGGAAAGGGGAAGCAGAGGGCGGAGAGTCCTCTGTCTGATCACGATTCTACCCCTGAAGGGTCCCTACCTTCGTTCTACCAGAAGACCCTCGAGATTCGTGATCGAGAGGATCTCCTGGATCAAAGATTCCAAGAGATGAACCGACGGATCGAAGAGCTCCGCCATGCTCCCCCTGCTTACGGTGAGGATATCTGTACTGACCCTTCTTTTTCTCAAAGGATTATGCAGGAACTGATTCCGTCGAACTTCAAGCTCTCCCAATTTGAGAGCTATGATGGGACCTTGGATCCGGTTGACCACCTGAAGGCCTTTCGGATAATGATGCTGCTCCATGGCGCGCCAGACGCCATCCTATACCGAGCTTTCCCATCTACTTTGAAAGGAGCAGCAAGAAATTGATACTCGACACTAAAGTCGGGTACTATCTTCTTCTTTGATCAAATGAGCCACCAGTTTGCGGCTCATTTCGTCAGCAGCCGACGTCCCCGGAGAGGTTCAAAGTCCCTCATCAACATCAAGCAAAAGGAGAGAGAATCCATCCGAACTTATGTCAACCGTTTTAACGCCGCCACATTGGAGGTCCGGAACTTGGATCAATCAGTTGCAATGGCCGTTCTGAAGAGCGGTCTTCAAAAGAATGACCTTCTATTTTTTCTGAAAAAGAAGTATCCCAGGAACTTCGCTGATTTGCTGGCTCAGGCCGAAGGATATGCCCAAACAGAGGAAGCTTTCAAGCTGAAGGACGAGGAGGCCGCGAAGGAGCGGCAGGCGGGTGACTCCAGCAAGCCCGCAGCTGAAAAAGGGCCGAGTGAAGCTCGGCCACGTTCTCGAACTTTTTTCAGACACAAGCATGTCCAAACTCCCCCTCAAGCTCGTAGGCAGAGAAGTCCGGACCGCAGAGTTCGGTGGAGCTCTCCCCCAGGAAGATTCCACAGCTACGCCCCTCTCAATGCTCCAAAAACTCAAGTGCTGATGGAGATCAGGGAAAAGCTGCCAACGTCGGAAAGGATGCGCACACACTCCGGGAAGTGCAACCCTAACAAGTTATGCCTCTATCATCGTGACCACGGCCACGACACGGAGGAGTGTATTCAGTTCCGAGATGAGATCGAGGAGCTCATCAGACGGGGTCGGCTCAACAGATTTATCCTACGCCGGCCTGAAGGTAGGGAAGATTGGTCGAGGGCCCTACCACAACCAGAGCCGCCAAGGAGGGAAGAACAGCGTGAAGATCGGCCTCCAATCGGGATTATCAACACCATCTCTGGAGGACCCCGATGGGAAGCAGCCAGTGGATCGATCGAACCGCCCAAGCGGCAGAGGAGCTCAGAGGAGCGGACCTTCCGCGATCATGAAATTCAAAAAATTTATGAATGTATTACCGATAACTTTACCTTAAATAAAAGTTTCATATTCACATATTTTTTCTTTTAGCATGAGCTTATAACGACAGGGAGTAGCTCCTTCAGACAATTGAAACTAAGTGTGTCAGAAACAAAAGGAGAACCTCATCCCGACACAAACGAAGGTCCGATTATTAAGAGACCGGATAGGGAGAGAGGCCCTCGCAACGGCCCTTATGCGCCCCCACAGTCATGTTAGGAGCAGGAGGAGAACCTCATCTAACATGAGCAAAGTCGAAGATCCGATTATTAAGAGATCGGATGGGGGGAGAGGCCCTCGCAACGGTCCTTATGCGCCCCCACAGCCATGTTAGGAACAGGAGGAGAACTTCATCCTAACATGAGCAAAGTCGAAGATCCGATTATTAAGAGACCGGATGGAGGGAGAGACCCTCGCAACGGTCCTTATGCACCCCCACAGCCATATTAGGAACAGGAGGAGAACCTCATCCTAACATGAGCAAAGTCGAAGACTCGGTTATTAAAAAATCGGATGGGGGGAGAGGCCCTCGCAACGGCTCTTATGTGCCCCCACAGCTCTGTTAGGAACAGGAGAAAAATCTCATCCTAACATGAGCTGAAATTGACTGTGTCGGGAACAGGAGGAGAACCTCGTCCTGACACAAATGAAGATCTGATCGTTTAAGACTGGATGAGGAGAAAAGCCTCCTCAATGGCTCCTCTACACCCCTACAACCCCGTTAGGAGCAGAGGGAAAACCCTCGCCCAAACATAAAAAAAAAGGAGAGAGAAAAATGGAAAGCGATGAGCTACACCAGAGATAAGAAAAAAACGAACTATATCTAAGACACAAGGGATCTCGTCTCAACGAGGAAGAAAACTCTTGTCAAAAATCCTCAGTCTCTAAGGGGGAACCCAACACTAGCAGGAGAAAATAGACTTCCTCAAAGTAACGAGAAGTTCAGGCCCCAAGCTCGAACACCGAAAGAAAGCGTCAAATTTGAATGGTCTCGAAAAGACCTTCGGTATGAACAAAAAGGACGAATCAATGTGGCGATGACCAGAAACCTTCAAACAACGTCGACATCGAATAAGACAAAAGATAAGAGAAGCTCGGTAAATGACAACTCAGAGCAAGAATAGACAAGGTAATGAGAAAATTCCTTTTCATTTCATTAGTAAAGAGAGCATTATAAAAGCCTTTGAAGGCCAAAAAAAAAAAAAATAAGAAAAGAAAAGAATACATGGAACAAAAGGTAAAAGAAGATCTAAGGAAACTCGACTTCTTCTGACTTCGGACTTCCGATTCCAGCCATTATCAGGGATTGCTTCAAGTTCTCAACTTCTTCTTCCAGTTCCTTCTTTCTTAACAGCATCTCTTGATACATTTGGTGAAACTGCCGGCTTTCGCCCTCTGATTTTCGAAGCCTCTTCCTCAGAACTTCGGACTCCGCTTCTGCATCCTTGACCGTCTGCTGCTTATAGGTCAACTGAATTTTTAGCTGCCGCAGTTCGGCCTTCTTCTTTCCAAGGGCTACGGATAGTTCTTCCATGGTCCTCCTCAAGGATCGGAGCTCGTCGGAGCCTTAAACCGAAACGGCCTGGGCTCTTTCGGACAACTACTTTTGAAGGCGAGCAATCTCGTCGGTTGCCATCTTGAGCCTCCTTCTGTAGTTGTCTATTTGCCCGCACCAGCCGACTCGGTAAGTGTTGTAATTCATCTCGACGTCCTATAGCTGCTTCTGGAGGTCGAAGAATTTCTTCAACCAGTCCCGACCGTAGTCAGCCTGTGTTGGAAGCCAGGACGAGCTCCCTTCCAATTAGCTGATCTTCTCCCGTGCGGCCGCCAACTCGACCTCGAGGGAGCTGATCTTGGAGGCCTGAGTCCAAGATCGGTTGCTGGCGCATTTCTGGAGTTCCTCAAGCTCATTCTCGAAGTTGGCCTTCTTCCGACTGTAGTCTATAAAGTTCTTTTTGTGGAGGTTTCGAAGATAAGTAACCTCTACGGTGGCTTCCGAATGGCTCTTCCTCAGCCTGTGAAGTTCGTCGTCCATCTTCTTTGATTTCTTCGTTAGGTGACGAACTTTCCTTCTCAGATCTCGGATCATAGACTTCAAAAAAATCTCCTGCAGTAGAGGAAGAGCTTCGGCAGGGCACTGTTGTCGGAAAACAAGAGCGTCACAACACAAATCATTGCAAGAAAAAAAAAAGGAAAAAGAAAGTAGAAGGAGAAAAAGGAGCTCTCTGTAAAGAGAAATCCGATTTCATTGATCGAATAATTCTTAAGTACAAGAGAAAGAGAAAAAAAGTTGTAACAAAAAAAAAGTACAAAATTAGAGATCTCAGACCTTTGAAGCAGAAGTGGAGGAGCTCGGCGCCCCTGGAAGGTCGGTTACGACAGCTGCGGCAGTTGAAGAGGTCCCGACTAGAGGGAGACTGGCAACAGCTTCGGAAGGTCCGGCTTCATCGTCGGATGCTTCATCCAGAAAGCTGAGGTTGAGTTCGGAAAACTTTCCGACCACCTCCTCCTGGCAAAGCTCGAAGCCTTTGATAAAGGCGGTCTGACCGAACTTGATATTCAGATCCCTCATCTCAGAGGAGATCTTGAACTCCTCCATTGCTTGGACTCTTGCCTTCGAGACTAGGGTCGGGATTTGCTCCTTCAGCTTGGAGACCTTGGCCTCTGCCTTCCTTCTTTCCTCCTCCAAAGCAGCCTTCAGATCCGTTGAAGTTTGTTTCTCCTTCTGGAGCGCCTCTTGGAGACTCGTGACTTCGGCAACTTTCTCCTTAAGACGGGCAGCCTCAGCCTAGTGACCTTCCTCCGCCTGGGCTGCTTTCTTCTTTGCATTTTTCATTGCCTCGATGTTGGCGATAAGCTGGTGTCCAATCTGCAAGAGCGGCCAGGAAGTCAATATGAAAGTTAAGGAATGAACTAAGTGAAGAAGCGAAAGGAAGAAAAAAGTAAATCGACCTACCTCAAGAAAGGACCCCAGAGAGTCCAAAACCCGCTGTTCAGGATCGGCATGGACGATCCTGTGGACGATCTCGGGCAAAACGCACCCATCGACCAACCTTTTTATTAAATCTCTGTTGTTGAAGGGATTCTCCCTCGGATCCTCTTCGGAGCCGTTGGACCCTTCGATGGCAGCCCTGCTGCTGCTGATCTTGCGGACCACCGTCTTCTTCCTTCTCTTCCTTTCGGCCCCCGACGCCTCCTCGGGACGAGACTCTGGAGTGGAAACCTCGACCGGAGGGCTTCTTGAAGAAGCTCGGGGGACTGTGGGCTCGACGTCGGAGGGGGCATCAATGACAATGGCTGCCTGGGCAAGCACGGCCGAGCTTGTCTCCTCTACCCTCGCCTTCTTCGCCGATCCAGAAGTTGTGGTGCCTTTCCTCTTATGGGCCTTGAGACTCTTGGCTAGTATTTGAGCTGCGTCTGCGTCCATGTCTGCAATGAAAAAAGATCGGCATAGCTTAGAAACAGACTAAGAGAAAGAGGAAGCAGCGAATGACTTGAGAAAGAAAAAATACCGACAGGGTTGAGAGGGCTCAGGCCGACATTGAATCAAAGTTGCTCCTTCAGAAGGTCGGGGAGGAGAGGAGCTGGATAAGTTTTAAGTTTATTGGAGGCTTCAAGATCATCCTTTCCCAGGCTAAAAGCCCGACGAACGGAGTCCCTCAGGGAGCCCCAGGGGGGCAACCCCAGTATCAGGGTCGGACATCAGACGTAGAAGTACCTCTCCTTCCAGTTGTGGATAGAAGAGGGGACACCTTTCAGCAACTCCTTTCTACCGAACTGGGGGGAGAAGTACCATCAGTCTTTTGCCAAAGGGTGACACTTAAAAGTATAAAAGTTTCTAAACAAGGGAAGAGTTGGCCGGACTTCAGCTAAATGATAGAGGGAAAGAAATCCTATCAAAAATCTAAAGGAGTTCGGCGCTACAGAAACTAAAGAAATGTTTAAAAAGCGAAAAAGAGCAACAACAAAAGGTGGGAGTGAAAGTCGAAACCCGGTGCGGAAGGCTTCTTGGTATAAACAAAAGCGACCAAGGAGAGGAGCGCTAGCCCGGTCAGTTGGCTCGAAAAGCTCAAGCTCATACTCCGAGGAACCCCGTACTGAATCCTAATCAGCAAGAGTTCGTCCGAGGTCAAAGAGCTGGGAATGGTGTCTGGTACAAAGACCGAACGAGGTCCGATCCTAAGTACGGGTTCATCTACAGTACTAGAATTTTGGGGGGCTGGAGCTAACGAACTTCTAGAACTGCGAGGGGAGGAAGTGTTGGAGGATATTTTGAATCAAATAAAAATCTCAAAAAATCTCAAAAAAATTGAAAAAAATAAGAAACAAGACGCTCGCAGAGAAACCGAACGGGCGGAATGCAGAGGAGGAAAAATGGAAGAACAGTAAGAAAAAGAAGGGTTCCGGAACTAACCTAGGCTGGTCCGAGAGGTGCAGGAGGGCAGCGAAGGCGATGGAGGTCGACTTGAAGGGCGCCTAAGACCGAGAGGGACACTGGAGGAGGACGAAGCTCTCGGGGAAGAAGAGGGGATCGAAAAAAAATCTCAGGCAAGGTGAAACCCCTGAAGGAGGGGGACGGATTTAAATAGACCTCAGGGTCCGGTGCAATAATGATTGCAGATCTCTTTTGATCGATCTACAACCGCTGTGTGCCCCACTCATCGTGGCAGACGGTTGACGACTGACAGAATCATTATTACGCCGTACCTGGGGCAACGCTCCAGAGAAAATTTCAAAAAAATCTTTTCGGATCGTCTCGATTTGAAAAGACACTAGCATCGACGCACCAAACACCAAAATATCTGGAAACAATCGAGTACGGAAATCAAGGGGGGCAACTTCGGCTATGAAAATTTCTTTGTACTTTCTTCATTCGAAATCCGAACTCGGAAGTAAGGGGACTAGTGTTGGGTATAAAATAACTCCTACCGAAGTTCGTAAGAGGCCAACCCTCCTAGGACTCTTCGGCTTCCGACCTTGTGTGGCGTCTTTCTAAACTCCTCCGGCCGTCCGAGCTTCCACAGTACCTCCGAACTCCTCCAACAGTCGACCTTTCACAGTGTCCTCCAGATTCCTCCAACGGACGAACTCCTATCGTACCCTCCAGATTTCTCCAATAATGAGCTCCTTCAGTCGTCTATCGGACTGCTCCAAATGCTCTCTGGGCTTCACTATCAGTCGATTTTCTACAGTGATCGACTACTCTCTGAATCTCTTCCAGACTTCCTCCAGTCATGATCGACTTTACTCCGAGCTTCTTCCAGACTTCGTCAATGTCCGGACTTCTCCAGCAGCAGAACTTCTACAGTAACCAGACTCCATCCAAGTTTCTACAATGATCGACTGCTTTCCGAATTTCATCCGAGCTTCTACAGTAAGTGAATTCCGTCCGAACTTCTATTGCAAGCGGACTTCAGCCGAGCTTCTACAATAAGCGATCTCCATCCGAGCTTTCACGGCAACTAGTCTCCATCCAAGCTTCTACAGTAAGCGGCCTCCTTCCAAACTTTTGCAAAAACTAGACTCTGTCCGAACTTCTACAGTGGATGGATTCCAGACAAACTTCTACAATAGACGGACTCCAGTAGTCAGATTTCTACAGTCTCCGATATCTTCCGTACCTCTCTAGCCATCAACCTTCAACAGCGCCAATCAGACTTCAACAGTGCCAACTAGACCCATCCAACGGACAAATTCCCTCCGGACCCCTCCAGCTGTCAACCTTCCACAGTGTCCTCCAGACTCCTACAGCGAACGAACTTCCACAACGCCTTTCGGACTCTTCTATCGGTCAACCTTCTATAGTGCCCTCCGAATTTCACTATTGATCGACCTTCTGTCGGATTCCTCATGCAACCGAACCTCTCCAACGGACAGTCTTTAGACAAGCTTCTACATCAGATAAATTTCAGACGGATTTCTCTAGCAATCGAACTCCAGTCGGATTTCTTCAACAGAAAATTTTCGTTCGAGCTTCTACAGCAGATGACTTTCGTCTGCAGCATCAACGCCTAAGGTACCCAACAATGGTTAACCAGTCAGCAACCTCGAAAACATCCGAGCTTCTCTTAGATTGCTGAGATAGAGAGCTATTCCACACCACCAGACGTCCCAATGGAGCTTCAACCATCCGGCTCGAACTCTCCGGCAAGTCACGACAACGGATACCACTTAACTCTCTGTAACAAACTCCACGTGGCCCCACCACTCTCCGGCAAGTCGCGACAACGGACACCACTACTCTCCGTAACAAACTCCACGTGGCCCCGAATGGTCCACTACCAGGCAGTTACGGACATCGCTGTCAATCGGTTATACTCTCCCGTCTATAAAAGAGACCCCCCAGATACGTTCTCCTCTAAGCTTTAAGCACTATCTCTAAATTCTGCTAAAATTCCATTCGAGTGCTCCATTTTTGTTGAAGCAGAATATTGACTTGAGCGTCGGAGGGTCTTGCCGGAGCACCCCCAAGTCTGGTTTAGATTTTTCTTGCAGATCTCGGTGGCGGCCGTAATCTCTTTGACTCCAGTTTCATCCGGCATCGACAGAACTTTGCACCAACAGTACCTATATAGTTTATTAAATAACGATTATGCTTTACACTTTTTGAATCTATCTGCATTAAATATCAACCATGCATTTACCAAACATTCTATATCCTACTTTCATAAATATAAATCCTTTAATAATAGTGAATAAAATAAGTGAAAGAAGTCTTTACTGATAAATCTTTATTAACTTGTTTTCTAAATTTATGATGTTTATAATGTTTATCTCTTCAGTGTTATTTTCTAACTTTCTTCTAAAAATACACATACTACATATAACTCACTAAATTATTTTTGTGCTTTAATGAACTTATTTTTTTTGAGCAACTTTTTATATTTTGCTTTCTTCAATATTAGCAAAAAATAAGGTCCTCATTAATATTTTTTTATTATTTTTCTCTAAATTTTTATCAATTTTTCATTATTTTCTTTTTAAATTTTTATAATATTTTTTATGTTTATCTTATTAAATTTATTTATAAGAAATACAAATAGAGCCTTTCTTTTCACCCTTTTCATATTAAGCATTCATCACACAATTGTCAAATCTTTCAAATTCTCCTTCAACTAAGCCTCATCAATCATTTTTCATTATTTTCTTTAATTTTTTATAATATTTCTAATGTTTACCCTACTAAATTTATTTGTAAGAAATACAAATAGAGCCTTCCTTTTCACTCTTTTCATATTAAGCATTCATCATACAGTTGTCAAATCTTTCAAATTCTCCTTTTTCAACTGATCTTTTATAATATTGGAAAAATTAGTTTTAAAAATCTTCACTAAAATTATTTACTTACCCTTCTTTATTGAACTTATATTATTTATGATTTTTATATCTCTTTAAAGTTGAACGGAACCTATATAGAATTATGAACTTTATAATTCTTTTATAGCTACTAATGTCTATAACATAAAATACTTATAGAAGACTAGGTTTTACAATAGATTTTTAACAAAAGGAGATTTTTACATTATCTATTTATTGTACTTTTTGAGCCATTATTAGCTATTGGATAGTATATAATAGTCTACACTAACAAAGTGAAATACAAAAAAAAAAAATCAAGGTAATAGTACTTATTCATATAATAAGTATATTACATAATTTTTATATATGTACACATGTATACATATGTATGTATGTGTGTGTGCACGCGCGCTCGCGCATTTATCTATGCATTATATTTGTTCATGTTATCATCGAATATATGTAACATTACGAATTCATTACATCAATATGTATAAATATGTATGCAAATACATGCGGATATTAATAAATATAGATGCATATATACATATATGTATATATGTATGTATGTATGTATGTATATATGTATACATAAGGATGCATAATATGCACAGGCATACATACACCAAAATGCATATAATACTAAATAGACGTATTCATATACATACATTCGGATATATATACACTTTTGACAATGAAAATAACACAAACAAAATCAATACAAAAACCTAGATATAAAGTACAGTAAAGATTTCCAATCATGCCTTGCTAGAATGAATCGTCCCACCTTATTCATATATGTTCATGTCAATCCAAACTTAGACAATAATAATAAAAGTAAACTTATAATTATTGATTCAATAAAAATAGTTCACTAATGACTGATAAGGATGGCTAAACATAAAATCCAAATCAACATTTAGTCAAAAGCAAAACTAAGCAAATGTCATCTAAGATCCTATATTCCTCATTGCTTGGTCTCATACCCTACATACTCTTCTTGATCTAGAAAAAAGAAAAAAAGAGTGAGCTTTATAAGCTCAGTAAGTTTTTAATATCTTTGAGGAATCAAGCACAAATTAAATTATTTTTTAAAAATATAATAATTTGATAAAAATAAGATATATGAGTCAATATAATTAATTTTTCAAAACATGCTATGTGTAATAGTAAAATATAAAATTCTCTCTCAATCTTTGGTGATTGTGGCCATGATCAATCCCATGACAACACTCAAAAGAGATTGATCTTTAAATACAAAACACGCGATCTATCAGCGTATATCAGTGATTAGTCTCTCTGGCTAGGTCCAGAAAGAAATTAACTCTGATTCATATGGTCATGATTAGCCATCTAACAGAGTAAAGAGACTAGTCCTAAAAATGAATAAGCGATATATCAGCATTTACCAGCAATCAGCTTCGACTAGCTAAGCTCAGAAGGACTAGCTTTATCAACGATTAGCCTCAATTGACTAGGCCCAGAATAAACTAGTTTCTAATATATAGCTAGGGGTGCAATCGAGCCGAGCCGAGCCGAGTCAAGTAGCTAGAAGCTCGACTCAACTCAACTCGAGCTCGAGCTCGACTCAACTCAAAACTCAAGCTCGAAACTCGACTCAAGATCGACTGAGCCTTAGTATTCTAAGCTCGAGCTCAGCTCGATGAAAATAAGCAAAAGTTGAGATTGACTCGACTGCACTTGAATATCAATCGAACCATATTTGAGATCAAATTTGATCTCAAAATCGAACTTTAATCTACTAATAATAATATTAATATAAATATTATAAATAAAAAATTATTATTATAAATACATATAAATTTGAGTAGGCTCGTGAGCTTTCGAATCGAGTATCTTACTACTCGTGCTCGATTCGAAAAACTATTCGAGCTACTCGAGCTCGATGATAATCGAATCGAGTCGAGCTTGAACTCGAATCGACTTCAAATAGCTTGCAAGTGGCTCGACTCGTTTGCACTCCTATGTATGGCCAACAATCAGTTCTATTGGCTAGACTCAGATCATAGTCTAACTAAAAAATTTTTTCTTATAATTTTTATAATAACTAATAAACTTATTTTCATAATATTTTTAAATAGATTTTTATTTTTTATTTTAAAAAATAAGAAAACAATCTCTATTCAAAGGCTCGTGCAAATGCAATATCATGCAATATAAAAGAATCATCTTATTTAAAAATTTTATAATCATGCCAGGATAATATTATGCTACATTCATAATCTTGAATTTTATTTTATGTATAACATACATACTTTTCCAACTTTCAATTTTCTAAATATTTTAATATTTTTTTATAAATTCTAATTTGGAAATATATGAAATGCATTAATAAAAATTCTAAAGATAAATGAAACCTACCATCGAGTGGATCCAAAATTTATGATCTTTGACTAAATGTTGACTCATATCTCAATCTCTAGATCCGGTGCTTTTTCAGTATTGAAGGCTTTGGCATAAACAATTCATAATTTTTATTATCCTTCGGTTTGAGGAAATTAAGGTGAATAGAAAGAGACTTTCAGTCTGACCTCAGTCTAGGCCTAATTATGGGCCCGATCTATATGGTTTAAGCTAGTCATCAAGAGATCAATTTAGATCTAATCGAATTGGATCTTGATCAAAATTTTTTTGTCTCTCTCTATCTCTTTCTCTCTCTCCCATGCCGCAACAAGGGTTCTCCCCATGGCATAGAGGAATCGAGAGGAGAGGGGGGTGCGACCACGGTGGTTGGGCAATGGTGGCATAGTTGGAGTGGCCGGATGGTAGTGGCATGGCCGAGGTAGCCGGCGGCTTAGTCACACATAGGGATGCCAATAGAGATAGGGAGGAAAGGGGTGTTATCCCTTGCTGTCTTGGTGGCAGCATCCAAGGCCAAAAAGAAGACAAGGGGAGGAAGAGGGCTTACTGGAGGTGCCAGTGGCGGTATGTTTTGACCGGCAGTGCTTGATTCTGATGAGAAAAGATTGATCAATCTCGGAATAGAGAAAAAAAAATAGAGGAATTGATGGCTTTTGAGGAGAAATGGGATTTAGGGGATGGCGATGTTTGGCTATATTGGCTTAGTAGCTATCTAAGGTGAAGGAGGGAGAGGAGGTGGAGAGAGGATCGGCTCTATTCACGGTGGATAAGTTAGATTGTTCACTGATGCAACCACCCCAAACAGCCTTTGGAGGTTCCCGGCCAGCTCGTGACATCTATTTCGGCACTTTATCTCCTCCAAAACACTGGATCAAGGGAAAAGATTTTTCTGTTCAAAATAATTTTTTTTTAAAAAATTTGAATTGAAATCGGCAAACCATGTCGACTTCAACCCGATGCAGGCCCAATTGGGCCGAGCTTCATACAACTAATCATATTCTTCTTTGGGTTTGAAGAGCAATAGTCTTTAGCTTTTATATAACAGATCGCTGTGACCCATTAGAGAGGAAATGCTCTGGTTCTTACCATGTGCACTAAGGGAAAGACACTTTGTACGTGTTCTTTGAGTAGAAGATGAGAAATTTATTTATTAGTAAAATTTATTTATTTTTTCTGTCCAAATTTATCCTTCTCGATGTTATTCTTTTTGTAATTATTTTTATATTATAATCGGTGCTTCTTTGTGGTGATCCTGTGTCGGTTAATCTTATTTTGCAAATAATTATATGCCATTCTACGTATCATGTACAAATTTTGGTGCGGCATTGACCTGATCATAAACATGTAGGAATTACATGCGGCTCTAAGTTGGTCCCAGTTAGTTTCTGGTTTTGGAACCATGCATCCAAGGTTCGTACTGAGGCCCTACAAGTATGGATTTTTGGACTTCGCATCGAACACGGTCTATTAGAATTTTGATGATGCTGTCATTGGTTTTGACTCTTAATATATGATCTAATTATTATTTAATCAAATTTAACCTATTAGATCAACCATATGTATTGAATCAATTACAGTAAATTTAATTAATTAAAAAATTTTATTTCTAATCAAATTCGAATTGGAAGTCAATTTTAATTAGAGTTAGTCTTTTGATGGGATAAAATAAAGCTATCAAAATGGGCCGGTCCGGTCCGGCCTATACCTAACCCACATGGGCTATGATTATGTGGGTCGGTTCGGGCTGGGCGCGGCCCACTTGTTAAAATGGGCCGTAAAAATCTAACCCGGCCCTAGCCCACGTGGGTTATGGGTTAGGATCGGGCCAACCCACTTCTTTTTTTTCTTTTCTAAGACCGGATCGACCCATTCTGGAGTCACATTCATAGCTTTCTCTTCTTATTTTGGAGTCATTATGAAAAAAATTAAAATTCAGCATTCCACGAGTAATAAGAAGTCAAGCGGGCCAAGCGGCAAATAGCCAATACTCAATAAAAATAAGTGTCAAGGACTTAACTCAAGTGATTGCCTGCTCGCCTGATCGAGTATGGGCTGGCCTATGGGCTGATCCGGTCCTAACCCGGTTTAGCCCATGGGCTATAGAGGCCGAGCCAAAAAATTCACTTTCATAAATGGACCAAAATTTCTCAACCTGACCCGACCCATTTTTAGGACCAAATGGGCTGACCCATGGGCCCTGATCCATTTTGATAGCTCTAGGATAAGACAAGTGTACGTATAAATATAGAAGTGGCCTGTTCCTTTTCTCCAACTTTCAGAAAAGTATAAGCGATTCCCATCAATCCTCCATGTTAAGGTGGATGGTGAGGAGAAAGAAGACCAGACGCCTCACAAGAGAAGACCAGACTCCTGTGGGCTACATGATCATCATATTGGATAAATGATGACACAAGGTATGATTTATTACGATTTTGATTTTTTGTATAAACATAGGAGCACGATCCAGATATAACAGATTAAAATTATCTAACATGTGGTATCAGAATCTCGATTTTATGCTTCATATTTATATAAAAAGTTTTGACAAAATTTTGGCTTATTTTTGAAATATTAAAATCATATTTTTTATATTTTCTAAAATAAATCAAGCTTAGAAAATTAAATCATTATTTTTTTAATAAAAACAAAAAAAGAGAATGGGCTTTGGGGTCAGTCGAGTAGGCCAACCCTCGTTGGACGGGGCAGCAGCCACAGCTGCTGCCATGCTGATGGCAGATCATTGCGGGGGGCCGCTACTGCTTGCTGACGGTGGTGGTGAGGATCCACTGTCGCCTGCAGTGTTCTGGTGCAGCCACAGAAATCATGGTTTTTGTCGCTTTGGAGGGAGGCAGCGGGTCTTATGCTGCCACTCCAGCGACGATGGCAATCCACCACCCTCCCTGCTATTTCCTCAAATGGTCGAGGTGGATGGAGGTGACCATTCGGCCGCCCATGCAGCATGGAGAAACCTTAGGGTTTCTCATGATAGAGGTGGAGTGTTTTTGGATATCGGATTCGAATCCAAATCGATCCAAATTCAGACCTATTTTGTTTTAGGTTCCACCCGTTATGGCCTTTGGATTCGGGTTTTTGGACTTGATCGATTTCGGATCAGACTCGAATCCGATCCCAATATAAGATTATTTAAATTATTTTGCAAATAACACCTTAAAGAATAGTTTTATTACATTAAGGTCCCGATCAGTTTTTGACAAACCCTGTTTCAAAGCAACTATTTTATAGAAAACCCCTTTTCTATTGAGGATTTATGGTTAAGTCATCTATTGTTAAAAATTTTGGTAAAATCATTATAACTTGCTTATTTTTCATCCGATTTGAGTGATTTCGTTAGACTCGTGATGGTTTGAGGAACATTTTGGTTAAGTTCCCCATGCATCATAAAGTATTTAAATAATTTATAGATTATTTATTTGATAATTTTGCTCACTATATATATTGTTCAAGTGTGTTTTCGTGTAGCCCCAAAGGGCCTAGAGCACTCTATGGATCTTGGATAGCCAAGTCATTGAGGGCTAATTATTTTCTCTCTCATTATATTTTTAGAATTGTATAAAAATGTATCTATTATAGTTGATTCAAAGGTGACTGTAATTAGATACAAAATTAACAGAAATAGGTTGACTAACTTGAATTGCATAAAGATGGGAAGTTCTACACCCAAAGATGAAAATTGTTGAGAATTGTGTCCTAAAGCCAATCGTTTGACGATTGTGCTAATTATAAATGTATATGAATTAATCATTAATAAGAAATATTTAGCTTATTTATTATAAGGGTACATCTTCTTTAAAACTTCTATGTTGTGATGAAATCCTTAGGACCACTTTTGATCGATAAAGAAGGATTTATCACGTGGTCCTTAAACTAGTTCACGATCAAATGATATATTATTACTAGGATGATAGTAATTATCAAGTGTAGGTTGTTGTGTGCCATATGCATTAATTATTCTCATAATCAAGTGGTGTGGAGACACTGGTATGGCATACAAGTTAGATGTAGGAGTATGTCTCGTTGAAAGTGACCAACTGTGGAGTACTTTGCTGTCAAGAGTAGCTCGCAAAGAGTATAGGTATAAGTGTTCTCTTTGACCTGAGACCATCACAATGACTTGCAAGCAACTCACTGTGCTTTGATGCTGGACTATCTGAATTTCTAATTCAGTGATGGAAGATTTTTAGACATAGTCAAATACTTGTGATAGTCGGTGTGTGAGTCAGAATGGGATTGATCCCTCCAGATTTAGGAGTTAATGTATCACTATATTTTAATTTAATAAAATCTAGGCTAGGATAATTCATGTGATGAATTTAAAAGATTGAAATATAATATGGATGACTATTTTAGGGTTGAAGTTAAACCCTAGGTTACTTTGAGCATTAGGATCAAAGAGATTAATTATATGGTAACCATACACCAGTAGGTTCTTGAATATTGTTTTACAATCATTCAACCTATCCGGACATCAGATCCCATTGCTAGATAGTTACATCGATTAGTTTAAAAATTTATTCTTGTGCTACCAGCTTAGGTTCGAACCTATGGGGTCACACTTAAAAGAAGTTTCTGACTGATCAACGATTGAGAATCGTTCTAGGGTGTAATCGTCAATTCAATTGATAGTTAATCTTATGCAAAAATTGTAAAGAATTAATTCACTAAGGATTAGTGAATTATTGAAAGATTAATTAGCAATTAATCTTGCTAATTAGCTCAATTTGATTGAGCAATGAGATTTAGATCAAATCTAATTGAATTAGATTCAATTAGGTTTGACTCGATTAGATTATTAGATGATCTAATTGCTAAGGGAGATGAGTTTCTGATTTGATCATAAATTAGGTTCAGTTAATTTCTAATAGGATTAAGACTTTATTGAGGAGATTGCATTCCTAATTTGATTAGGTTTTCTCCTCTTATTGGGTGCACTCAAATCTGATTTGATTGGATTCAATTAAAGCAATGAATGAGAGTCCCATTAGACTGGGACTCTCTCCCCTCCCTTGTGCACATGCCAAAGAAAGCGTGCCATCCTTTTTGCATACAAATTCTTCTCTACGCTCTCCCTTTTCTCAAACACCCAATATGGATAATGGTTGGTGGTTTCTATATAAATTTGAATCCTTATTTGATAAGGATTGGTTCTTATCTAAATAGGTATGACCTAACTACTTGGGATGCCGACCATTCTCCATGCCAATTTCTCATAGCACAATTCAGATTCTGCATAAGAAATACCACACACCAAAGACCTCTTGGATGCCTCTCCCTTGGATAAGGTTTAGTTGGTTTTAGATTTGAATTCAAAGGTAATTTGAATTTGAACTCAAAAACAGCTTCTTGACTTATCCTTATTCATGTCATGCCGCCCATTAAAATTCCCATCTATTTTTGTGCGACAAAGATAGATGAAGAATTACCGTGAGAAGGGGTCTGAGGAGGGGGCGTGATCTGATTTTGGGGTGGGTATTATGTGCATGAAAAATAGAGGAAGATGGTTCCTCTTGGGTGTGAGATTTTAGGTGTGAGCACCCTAGGGTTTGGTCTAGGGTTTTATGGGTGGAAAAGAATAGAAAAGAGTGTCTTCCCTATTTTTCTTCCACCTCAATCTCCTCCTAATCGTCTTACTTCAACCTCTGAAAGAGTTCAAGAGTTTTGAAGAAAGGATCCAGATCAATCAACAAGATGGTCTTCGCATGAGCTAGCACTCCTAAGGAGATCGATCAGATCAAAGCTTCAAGTGGACTATCCATAGAAGTCGGATATCCTGTGCGGCTGCAAGTAACCAGCAAGAACCTTTTTACTATGTTCATCAGTAGTAACGATCGTCGATCCACATTTAGATATCGAGTTCTGAACTCAGATAGATATAGATTTGATCTATTGTTTACATCTATGTATGCAGATTTTATTTTTAGATTTTATATATGCCATATATCATCTCATAAATTCTAGCGTAGGTTGATTTAATAATTAAATCATATGCATGTTTGATTAATATGATTAATCTAGTTGCTTTTCACTGTGTTTTATTTCAAAAAAATTTTGAAATACATGCATGAAATCACCTATGATTTTCTTCAGAAATAACTTCGGATTTTTGTAATCATAGTTAGTTAAACCACTGAAAGTATAACTAATATGATGGATTATAGTTTAAACATAAATTATGTGTTCATGCCATAATTATTATTTTTGCTTACATAGTTCATATTATTGTTGGTTATAAAATTTTTCATATTTATGATTTATGTAGTGCATGCTTTGGCATTGATTATTATGTTTAGATTTATGATTAAATTAGTTGCCATACTTATTATATGCTATGATTCTTGTCCAAAAGTATTTTATAGTTGTATAATAAGTGTTATTAGCATAATTATTTTTTAAAATTTACATCATAATCGTAATTGTAAGCATATTCTTTTGTTTACAGCTATGACCCCTATTTCACTCTCATCGCATCTATCTAACATTTTCACTGAATAGATCTAATTATCCTGATTGACACGAACAGCTTCTTATTGTCTTAAGATGTCTAGACTTAGATTTAGCCCTTCTTAGGCCTCAGTCTGATCCACTTACTCCCACTAATTCTTCAGATCAGAAGGAATTATATGAAAAGTAGAAGCATTTTAATATATTGTCTCTCATAATTATTAAGAGCTCCATAGGAAGAAATATTAGGAGATCTGTTTATGATAACGAATTGACCTCTGGGTACCTTTCCTCTATAGAATAGTAGTTTATTAAATCAAATAAATCCTTAACTGGTATGATAATTAACAAGTTAACCTCTACAAAATATAATAGAATTTTTGAAGTGCAAAAGCACATTATGAAAATGCATGATATAACTAAAAAACTGAATGACTTGAAAATAACAGTATCTAAAAATTTTCTTATCCAGTTCTCAATTCTCTTCCATTCTAATTTATCTAATTTAAAATTTACTACAACACACATAAGGAATTATGATCAATGAATAAACTCATCTTCCAGTGTGTGCAAGAAGAAGAGAGATGAAACAGGAAGGGATCTCAGTTGTTCACGTGGTTACAGAAGAGCATCCTAAAGAAAGAAGATGAACAAAAAAAATAAAGGATCGAGCAATCCATCAAAGAAAAGTTCTCATAAATTGAAATATTTCTTTTGTAATAAGAAGGGACATATCAAGAAGGATTGTGAAAAAAAAAGAAAATAGTTTGAATAAAAGGATATTCCCTTATCACTTGTTTATTTCGAAATCAATTTTATTGATGTTCTTTCTAATACTCGATGGATTGATTCGGATAATATACTTCATATTTCTAATTCATTACAATGATTTTTTTCAAGTAGGAGCTAAATGATTAAGAGCGGTGGATCTTTATGGAGAATCGAATGAAATCTAAGATCATTTTAGTTGGGATCTACAGACTTATTACAGACATCGGATTTCAATTAGATCTATATGATATTTTTTATATTCCTTCAGTATCTAGAAATTTAGTTGCTTTATCAAAGTTTGATTTAGAAGGTTTTTTACTTACTTTGTGAATTCAAGTTTTAAATTAATGAAAAATTTTATTTTGGTTGATATTGAAACTTTGTGTAATGGATTATATAAAATAAATTTAGATTCTTCTTTTGTATAATCTTTATTTATTTTGAATGTCAATGTTAGAATAAAATATGGTATTGTACATGAGAGTTTTTTAATATTGTGGCATAGGCGATTAGGTCACATATCAGAAGAAAAGATGACTAGATTGATTAAAGAAAGTATTTTACCGAATCTAGATTTTAGTAATTTTGGTATGTGCATAGATTGTATTAAATAAAAATAAATTAAAAGTTATAAAAGGCATGCTACTAGAAGTCAAAGACTCTTTCATTGATATATATCGATATTTGTGGCTATTTTTTATCTTATTTTGGAGGGCAAAGATATTTTATCATATTTATTGATGATTTCTTATGGTTATATTTTTCTATTATATGAAAAATCTGAAGCTTTGGAAGCCTTTAAGGTATACAAAGGTAAAGTAAAAAATTAATTGGATAAATAAATTAAGGTCGTGAAATCTGATAGAAAAGATGAATACTACGTTAGATATGATGAATTTGACCATAATCCTAGACCTTTTGCTAAATTTGAATGACATGGCATTGTAGCACAGTATACTATACCAAAAAATCTCCAACAAAATGGTATGACTGAAAGGTATAATCACACCTTGATAGATATGGTGAGGAGTATGATTAGTAATTCTTTATTATCCTTAAATTTATAGAGAAAAATCTTGAAAACTGCTATGCATATCCTAAACTGGGTACCTAGTAAGATTGTCTCTAAAACTCCTTTTGAGTTATGGATAGATAAAAAATCAAGTTTCGCACATTTATATATTTGGGATTGTCCTGTAGAGGCTCGATTATATAAACCATAAGAAAAGAAATTAGATCTCAGAACTATTAGTTGTTATTTTATAAGATATCCAGAAAGGTCAAAAAATTTTAGATTTTATTGTCCATTGCATACCATTAGAATTGTTGAAATTAGAACTGCTAGGTTCATCGAAGATGATGAAAATAGTAGGAATGGTGAACCGTATAATGTGATATTAGAGAAAATAAGAGAAACTTTTTCTATTATAATAACACCTAAAGATATTCCATATGAACCTGTTCAACTTGAGATTGTGGAATATCAATGGATGGTTGATACACCACTTTCCAAATAGTATGTTAATGAACTTGATCCGATTAAAAATAATCACAATAATAATATTAAATCTAGAGTATTACGGAGATCTACTAGAATTAGAAGATTGATCATTTTTTATGATTATATTATTTGCTTACAAGAATGTGATTATGATATTGAGATGAAGGATGATCCAGTCTCATTTAAGGATGCCATGAATAGCAATGATTTTGAACTCTGGTTAGATGCCATGAAAGATGAGATGAAATTCATGAGTAAAAATTAAATCTAAAATCTTATCAAATTATTTGAAGGATCTAAGCCTATTGGTTGTAAATAGATTTTTAAAACCAAATGGGACTCTAAAGATGATATCGAAAGATAAAAGGCTAGACTTGCAGTAAAAGAATTTACTCAAAAAGAGGGCATCAATTATCATGAAACAATATTTTCTATTTCTGAAAAGAATTCATTCATAATCATTATGGTATTAGTAGCTTATTTTATTTTAGAGCTACACCAAATAGATGTGAAGACTGCATTCTTGAATGGAGATTTAAAGAAAGAGGTATATATAGAACCGTCTGAAGGATTTTCAGTGAAGATAAATAAATGGCTGGTATATAAATTAAAAAAATTCATATGTGGTCTTAAACAAGCTTACAGGTAATGGTACTTAAAGTTTAATCATATCATTATTTCTTTCGGATTTAAAAAAAATATTACTGATCAATGTATATATTTGAAGGTGAGTGGAAGTAAGTTTATATTTTTGATACTATATGTGGATGATATCTTACTAGCCAGCAGTGATTTGGGTCTCTTGCATGAAACTAAAAATTTTTTTCGAGCATTTTGATGTGAAAGATATGAAAGATACTTCATATATTCTTAGTATAGAAATCCATTATGATAGGAGTAAAAGGTTGCTTGGTTTATCTCAGAAGACTTACATTACTAGGATCCTAAAAATGTTTGAAATGTTGAGCTACTCATCAAGTGAAGTGTCAATTATTAAGGATGATAACTTCAATAAATTTCAATGTCTGAGAAATGAGATTGAGAGAAATCAGATGAGAGATATATCCTATGCATCTGTAGTAGGTAGTCTGATGTATGCTCAAGTATGTACTCATCCTGATATTAGTTTTGCTTTGAAAATGCTTGGTAGATATTAAAGTGATCCAGGTATGGACCATTGGAAAGCTACCAGAAAAATGATGCGCTATCTTCAAGAGACTAAGGACTACATGCTCACTTATTGGATGGCTGATCAGTTAGAGGTGATCGATTACTCAGATGCAGATTATGTCGGTTGCCTCGATAGTAGAAAGTTCACAAAAGGTTATATTTTTTTATTGGCTAGTGGAGTAATTTTATGGAGGAGTGCAAAATAGCGCATTGTTGTCTACTCTACTATAGAAGCTGAATATATAAGCTATTACGAGGCTTGTTCACATATTCTATGGTTAAGAAAATTCATCTCAGGATTCGAGATTATAGATTTTATTTTTAAGCCGCTGAAAAATTATTGTGATAAGTCTGCTACGGTTTCTTTCTCTAATAGTAGTAAGATCACCAATATAAATAAGTACATTGGTGTTAAGTATCTTGCTATGAATGAGAGAATTAGTAGGTCATCAGATATCTGTTGATTTTATTGGTACTGCTTGTATGATAGCTGATCCTTTGATTAAAGGTTTAGTGCCCAAAATTTTCAAAGAGCATGTAAAAATTATGGACATTTATCATTGGGATATTTAGTTTATAATAGACACTTATTTTGATATTTCTTAATAGTTTAATGACTGCTATTGCTTCTGTTTAATTATCGTTTGTATACATTATAGTTGACTTTTATCAAAATTAAAATAAATAGAAGTGTCATTCATATGACATAATAGAGGGACCATTATCATGGGTATTATGATTTTTAATAGCCTATATACCCCAGTATATAAGATTAGGTTAAGTAAAAATTATTGATATTATATACATGGAAGGGAGTATGTCAATTAAGATATATAACTGCCATGATTTGCATTAATGATTTTTTCTTAATCAAAGTATAGTGGATCTTTCAAGGAATGGATAATTGGATAAATTTTTAAAAATGAGTACGCACTCGTCGGATCATTTTTTAAAAAAAATTGATTTATGATTGTTGTTTTAAAAAATAAAATATTTTATTTTTTAAAGTGAAATATTTTAAAAAATTAAATAGTTATTTTTAAGTGATAATATAGGCCAAATGGGAGAATGTTGGATTTGACTCCTAATATGTGGCCTAATTATCATTTAGTCGAGTTTAGCTCATTCGGTCAACTACATGTACTGAATCAATTATAGTAAATCAATTAATTAAAGAGTTCTACTCCTAATCAAATTTGGACTGAAGATCAACTTTAATTAGAGTTAGTTTTTTGATAGAATAAGACAAGTGCAGGTATAAATATAGATGTGGCCTGATCTCTTTCTCCAACTCTTAGAAAGGTGTGAGCAACACTAGGCCAGGCCGTGCCATGTGAGCAACCCAATCCCATTGGGCCACAGACCAAACGGGTCGTGCCAGGCCTGGGCCTGGCACGGCCCGATTACACTGGACCCTAGCCTGGCACGGCCCTAGGCCCGGGGCCTGGCAGGTCGTGCCAGGCACGGTCCATGGCCCGTCAGGTCCACAGGCCTGATGGGCAGCACGCGGGCCTGATGGCCTGGCCTTTTTATTATTACTTTTGTAAAAAAAACAACCCAAATGGGCCATGCTTGGTATCACCCGTTTGAGCCCATTACGAGCCATGCTAGGCATGGCCTGTTTAAGGCCGTTACGGGTCATGCTTGGTACGGCCCAATTAAGGCTGTTATAGACCAGGCCCAACCTATAATGGCTAAGATCTTTTTTTTTTTTAAATTTTTTTGGGTTATAACAATTATTTTGGAAAAATGATCATTTTGACCCCTCCAACAGTCAAAAAATAGTTAGATTGAGGGGTATTTTGAAAAAATAAAAATTTTGAGATTTCTATAAATAAGGTCCTCCTCTTTCATTCTCACTACATCAATTCATTAAACCAATCCTCTCCCTCTCTAATCTCTTTACTCTTATTTATTCTCTTCAAGCAATTCTGCTCTCTTCCATTCAATATTTAGCAAGTAGCAATTATAGTTTAGCAATTCAAGAGTTATACAAGAGGAGTAAACGTCTCCTTTTTGAAGATCGGAGTTCAAGAGGCAGCTCTTCTGGCTCTACTCTGTCAGCTCTACTCTTTTCGACTCTCCTCTTTCGGCCTGACCCTTTTCTTCCAGCTCACTAACTCTCCGCTCTATCTCTTCTTCCTCTTCAGCTCTACTCAATTTTCTTTTGTTGGTTGTGGGTTATTTTTTATTTTTTTGCATTTACTCAGTTTAGTTGGCAAATTATGATAATGAGAGTATTGCCACTATACAATTTGATTTTTTTTTATTTTTGAGGAGGAAGAAACTCTTCCTACTCCTTCTGAAGCCCCTTCTGTTGAAGCTGGATCCTCTTCCCATAAGAGGACCAATGCTGTATGGAATGATTTTGACAGAGTTTTAGTTGATAGAGTCTATAAGATAAAATATAAAAAATATGTCAAATTATATAATTATGTCAGTTCTGGAGGAACTGACTATTTGAAGAGACATCAAGAATTTCATAGAGTAAGTAATTCTCATCTTCAAAGTACCTTTAATACATAAGAGGGTGCACTTGTAGAAATTTTTGCTTACAATTATGAAAATTAAAGAAAAGTACTTGTAAAATAGATAGTTACGGATGAATTATCTTTTAGTCTATATAAATCTTTTAATTTTGAAGAGTATGTTCAATTAACTTTACAACCTGCTTACAGAAGAACCAGTAGACGTACATTTAAAAGAGTAGCTATGACTAATTATTTAGCAATGAAGGATAATTTAATTGAAACTCTTTTTCCTCAAATATAAAAATATCATTAACATTTGATATATAGACTGCATTTGTAGGTAGTATGTCTTTTATTTTTATCACTGCTCATTATATAGACAATGATTGGCAATTGAATAGGCATATTCTTATTTTTCATTCTTTTGATTATCTTTATTCTGACCGACAAATATCTAATGCTATTTATCAAACTACAACTATATATGGCATTAGTAATAAAATTATATCTGTTATATTTGATAATGCATCTAATAATAATATAGTTGTTCAATTATTGAAGGACTCTTTTCATCCCATTCTTAATAGGAATTTGTTTTATATTAGATATGCATGTCATATTTTGAATCTTTCTGTTCAAGCTAGAATAGGTATTATTCAAGATATAATTACAATAATTAGGAATGCAGTATCTTTTTATTCAATTTTTAAGAGCACAATTATAAGAATTTAAACAATTGTGTCTAGACTATGGTAAATATTTCAAAAAAAATTAAACTTAATATAGTTATCCATTAAAATTCTACATATACAATGATTTATGATGCATATCCATATAAAAATCTATTAAGTACATATATAAATGATCATGGATTAAGCTTTATTTTGATTGAAATTTTTGGGAAAAAAAAATTTTAGAAGATTTTTTAGTTAGTTTTTATAATGCTATAAATATTCTTTCTGATGTTTATTTTTCAACCTCTTGTGTATTTTTATAATGAGCATATATAATTTGTGGTTAATTTGCAGAATATAGATGTGATGATGCTTTAATGCCTATTCTTCAAGAAATAAAAATTAAATGGAATCAGTATTCGGACGTAGTGTGTCACATACATAACTTAGCTACTGTATTTGATCCATAGATCAAACTAAGTGGCGTATATATTTTACTTGATAAAATTGGTAAATATATGAATCATGATTTCGAAATATCTAAAACTAACATAACCCAGCTACTTTATGATATTTTTGCATTATATGATGAAAAGATTCATGGATCTAGATAGTCCACATCAGCTTCACAATCCACTTCTAGTACCTCTCATTCATCATCTGTTTTCTCATTTTTTGCATATAGGAGACATTCACATGCATCTTCTTCATCTGCATCTTCTTCATCTTTAAGCAACGAATTAAAATTTTATTTATGAAATGAAATCTCTTCTGCATTAGATGAAAATCAAATAGAAAATCTTAATGTGTTGGCCTAGTAAAAGAGTGTAAAAAATCAATATCCTGTAATATCTGTAATTGCATGTGATATTTTAGCTGTGCCAATGTCTACAGTAGCATTGGAATCAGCTATTAGTGCAGGTCAGCATGTTCTAGATGAAAAGAGAAGCAGGATGACAGATGAGATAGTTGAGATGCTGCTCTGCTTCAAAGATTGACTGGATGCGAAGGTGAGACTTCAGGACAGAGAAGGATATGATATTGGATCTGATGATGAGGATGACACAAATGGCATAAACAATTAGTAAAATTTATTTTCAATTTTTAATTTTTTAAAATTATATATTTTTAACTTTTATTTGTTGAGGTGAGTCACCTTTATTTTATTCTCTCTCCTCTTTATTGTATTTTGAAGGTCAGGCCTAGCCCCTCTCCCTCTTCTGTACAATTTTGATTTATATTAATAAACTGATTGGGGTCCATGCCAAACTCTCCACTATTACATGGTGGTTTTTATTTTTACCAAAAAATTTTAATATCTTCTATTTTTTTATTTATCCCTTAAGTCCCTAACCTATTTTATTTTATAAAAATTATTTTTTAAAATAAAAACTTTAAAAATACCCCATGCCAAATGGGCCGTGCCACGGCTCATATGGGCCGGCACGCGGGCCATGCTGGGTCTGGACACGTGCCGTGCCAGCCCAAGCCCTGAAGGGTTGTGCCGGGCTGGGCCACAAGCCACCTAACCCCCTCGCCCAGCCCGGCCCCTAGTACTGGGCTATGCCTTAGCACGACTCGCTACAGTACTTGGCCGGTCGTGCCAGGCACGGCCCATTTTATGCCGGGTCAGGCCGCCCCATGGGTGGTCCGACCATAAGGCACAGCCCACTACAGTACTTGACGGACCGTGCTAGGCACGGTCCAGTTCGTGTCGGGCTGGGTCAGTCCATAGCCGGCCTGGCCCGATGCCCATCTCTAATTATAGTTGACTTTTGTCAAAATTAAAAATAAATAGAAGTGTCATTCATATGACATAACAGAGGGACCATTATCATGGGTATTATGATTTTTAATAGCCTATGTACTCTAGTATATAAAACTGGGTTAAGTAAGAATTATTTATGCTATGATACATGGAAGAGAGTATGTCAATTGAGGTGTATAACTGCTATGATTTGCATTAATGGTTTTTACTTAATCAAAGTATAAAGGATCTTTCAAGGAATAGATAATTGAGCAAATTTTTAAAAATGAGTGCGCACTCGTCGGATCGTTTTCAAAAAATTTTGATTTAAGATTGTTGTTTTGAAAATTAAAATATTTTATTTTTTAAAGTGAAATATTTTGAAAAATCAAAAAATTATTTTTAAGTGATAATATAGGTCAAATGGGAGAATATTAGATTTGACTCCTAATATGTGACCTAATTATCACTTAGTCAGGTTTAACTCATTCGGTCAACCACATGTGCTAAATCAATTATAGTAACCTAATTAATTAAAGAGTTCTATTCTTAACCAAATCTGGATTGAAGGTCAACTTTAATTAGAGTTAGCCTGGCAAGACAACTGCAGGTATAAATATAGATGTGGTTTGGTCTCTTTCTCCAACTTGTAGAAAGGTGTGAACAATTTTCATCGATCGTCCATATTAAGAAGAGGAGGAGAGAGAAGATCAGGCCCTCCATAAGAGAAGATCAGATATCTTACGGGCTACGTGATTATCATATTGGATAAATGATAATGCAAAATATGATTTATTTGTGATTTTGATTTTTTGTATGAACATGAGAGCACGATCCAAACTTAACATATATTAAAATTATGTATCAGCTGCTGCATACTTGCATTGGTACTGAATCAGATATAGTAGATCGTCAAGGCTTCGTCTACCACATCCAATTCACAAAGTCCAAGCATTTGAGAACAAATGTCATCATCTTTTTGAATACCAATAGGAGCATTCTTTTAGGTGATGGTTGTGTGCTCTGCAGAGTCTTAGTAGACCTCATATTTTGCTATTTGGTCGCTGTAGAGGGGCTTCTTCTACTGGGTGGTTGTTTTGTTCTTTTTCGCTAGGTGATTACGAGAAAGGGACTCCCTTTTTGCCACGGTTGTGTTGTGTTCTGTTCTCAAGTCGGTGGTGGTGCCATTGGCATAGCAAAGTAGGTGGTGCCAAGAGGGTAGGCACCCATCGCTATCAAAGTGGTGTTCATTCCATCACCAGTCGATGATCCCATTCGAACACTTGGATCCCAATGAGCTTGTAATGGCAATACTGTTGAGCTGACTGCAGCAAGCTTCAATTGCTCTCTTCGATCATCGAAGCACCGGGGTCACTGTATTGAGTTTAGGTTGTATATTTCAATTGATCTTCTTTCACGATGCGAACCATTTAAATTACATCTCACACAAATCTCTATGCATGCTAAACTCCTTCATTCATCTATCTATATGTATCTTAAAGAGACCATTGTCTGATCCAACGGTGGATTCGTGCAAAGAAAAGTGAGTCCTTTTTTGTACGAAAGATAAATTTTATCCCCTGCAAGCCAGCCAAAGCCCAAATATGTGGGTTAACAGTGCAAAAATACTCGTGTTACTAGATTACTGAGTAATGCAAACCACCACGAAGATCAAAAGTTTAGGATCAGAGATGTGTCTTATTTGCGATTGAAGAATTCACCTTGTTATGCACGAATCTACTATGAGATCATCCACCGGTTGTTTTGAGATCTATGCAGATGGATGAAGCATGGTGTTTGGAGTGCTTTGACATTTGTGCGGCGGGGGATCCCATGGTGGATCCGTGCAAAGGAAGGCAAATTCTTCATTAGATACGACCGTTGATCCTAAAGTTCAACGGATCAACCACGTTATTGTAAAATTTTACAGTTGGCCAGTGGTGTGGAGCAGATTTCATATCGTCTTGGAGAACTTGGGTCCCTCCCGGTGCGCACGAGAAAAATATGGTATCCAATGGTAATGATGATGCAAATATGATATCCTACTATAATGATGCCGATTTCAAGATAATGAAAAAAAAAAAATGAAGGAAAGAAAAGAGAAAGTAAGAATAAGGAGTAATCTACATAAAGTAGTGGTTTCTTGCATCTCGAGTGGGATTAGTTGCACGTCATGGGAAAAAGAATATGCCAATGAAACTGGACGGCTTAATCTTTTAATTTTGATGGATAGATTATGAAATGTGCGATTTGCCTGTCCTTCTTTTCCCACATCTCATGTTTATTTTGACATGGCCATGGCTTGTCGGATAAGATAACACATAAATAAATTATATCCTTGTAGGATCCAATCCAGCCTTCCATAAAGAAATTACAATTTCTCTTCAGAAGCAAAGACTTGGCCAATCTCTTTCCTTGGCTCAGCCTTCCTTGACTCGTAACTCGTCTGACTCCTTTATTTAATTTGTTTATATTCAGTCACAATTCAAGCCTACAAGAATCAGAACAAGACAACAATAACAGATAATGATAAGTATATATGATAGCATGACACCAATAATAGTACAACCAAATAAAGCCATGCATGATTAAAAAAACTAATGCATGTTCAAAACTACATTTGGACATTGGAATTGGAGCCAAGCCAATGGTCCATGGTGTTAACCAAGAAGAAAGAGGAAACAGAAGGAAAAGGAGAGGGATGGAGTGAGATGCAAATGATGTGGGGTCCAAGGTATATGGGAGACCTTGATATATAGGGGACTTTATTTGGAGGCGCAGGCGTGACATGGGGTGGGGTTAATTGGATTCTAGTTATCCAATCAATGGAGCAAAGAGATCTCTTGCTTTCCCTTCACATTCTTCCATTCCTCCGTCCAGAATGATTCAAGGGTCCGGTTGGTGGGCTTTCAACATGGGGCTCACAAAATGGTGGGGTTTAAGGATTACCGGGACCCACCCTGGTTGGTGGTCACCGAGGGCTCCTTTTCTTTGTTCCTGCCGACACCTTGCGTGCTGCGGAATACATGCTCATCGGCCTGTGAACGAGAAACACAGCTGCATCAAGAGAACAAAAAGTTGAATAACGGTAAAAAATAATTTAAAAAAAAGGTATGTGGGAGACTTAGGCGAGAGCTGAGGTCCTCTTAGTACACGTTGGTTTCAAATTAGTGGCAAGCCATGAAGTGGTCCAATCCTGAGGAGTGCCAAAATAAATCTTTAATTATTTCAGAACCGCAACCAACAAACATTAGGGTCAAGCCAAACCGAAGTTGGATTGATTTTGTTTTATCTTAAAAGTTTAGTAATAGAAAAAGGATTTCAATTATTGTAAAATGATTTGCCTAATAAATTTCATCAAGAACAAATAGTTACAAGATATATATAAGACAAGCCGATACACATGTAGAAATAGGTAGATAAATAGATAGATAAATAATATGTACAAAAAATTTGAGGTTGAGCAATATCGTTTTTTTTTTTAAATTGTAAAATTCATCAATTAGAGACAAGCTAATCTAATATACACTAAAAATATGTAGATAATTTAATTAGTTATTCATCAGTAAAACAATAGGGAGTGTCATTGCTTGCCTAAGACTTTGATTGATTTAGTAATGTATAAAATAAAGGCTATTATAATAATTATATATATATATATATATATATATATATATATCTAAATGTTATGACAGATAATAGTGGTCTATAATGAGCAATTATGTATGGATGTTATTCTTCGTTGAATAAGAAAGAATGTTATTTGGAAAATAGCAAAAATATGAACTAACGGCTTTTATTTAATGAGATAACATAACCCATGACCATCTAACATCATCCCACTATTTGGATGTAACCAAATAATAACAAAGTGAAAAGAGTTTTGGGAGTTGGTGGAGATACATGTTTTGTACTACTTTTCAGACTCAAAGCCACACATACACCTTCAAGATTCCTTTTTCCCCTTGAGGAAAAGATTTATAGGTAGTCATCAACCAACAAAGTAGAAAGCTTACAATGGTGCTAATCACAATGGTAAAACTATATAGGCAACTAAACCTCCACGTCAGGTTCATGATTATGAGATACTTGTTTCACAATAATGCACGAGCAATCCTGTTCACCGATTTTTAAAAAAAAAAGTTCAAGAATCTTGAGCACAGGACATCATGGATGTTATCATGAGATTGTGCTACCTAGCTTATGATGGACCTGTAATGTGTTTAGTGGTGCATCTTGCTGCATGTTGGATTGTTTGATTGAGAACATTAGCATTCAAATCCCCCTGTTATCGGATTATATGTACTACCTTAGTCTTTATCCCTGAAACTCTTCTTCGGGTACACTCATAGGCCAACGACCAAGATCCCAAGGTAGACCTTAGTAGTAAGCATCATCTGGATGTCCTGCTCCCTCTGCATCGAGAAGGACTTCAACGATAAGCATCATCTGGATATTCTGCTCTTTTTACATATCTTGATGGACTTCGGTGGTAAGCATCATCTGGATGTTTTGCTTCTCCAACGAGAAACCGTCACTATAACCTCAGCTCAAATCCACTGGAGCCAGGAGGAAGTAGATGATCCCATCGGATTTTACCTTCAGACATTATCTTCGGCCAAATGTCAACAATCATATTATACTACTGCCGACCTTATGGTCAAACTCAAGCCAACGATTTTAGAAGATCTAGAGACATTGAGCTTTTACAAAGAAAACGTGGATCACTACCACATCCCTTAAAAGATGGGCAGTTACTCCCAACAGTTATAACAAAACATGACACGTGACTTAATGCTATTAATCGCCCGCTACCCATGACAATATCATGGATCATATATGATTCTCCATAATAGTTATCGATAATTGAGGTAATTTTTTTTTTTTCCACTATAAAAGGAGACCATAGATGATCTTTTAGTAAGCTTTTTAGGATCAAAATAGCATTCTTGTTGAAATTTTCCCTCATTATTTTCAAAGCTCCGACTAACTTAAACATCGAAAGATTTTCTATCGAAAAATCTTCGATGATCGAACTTTTTTTACAAATTCTGAGAGCATCTAGTCATCTTCGGATCACTGCCAACCATCAAGCTCATACTTCGGATCACCAGCAGCCGCGTTACTCCTCCTCGGCCTAAGCCTTATGGCAACAACCACCCTAGTCTTTCCTTTTTATCTACTTATTATTGTGCATGTAGACAGGTACAGTAATATCCATTAAACTCATATGAGCTCACACGTTTACATGTAGCTTTTTCCTTGCAATACATATACTAGTTGTTGGGACAGGAAGGAGATCTCTAGTTGTGATCTTTAATCACTTGATCGACTACATCCGTGCAGCACTCTCGGTGTATGTGCGTATAGGATAATCTCCAAGAAGAGAATCAGCTAGATGGGCTTTTTGCTGATAGGGCAACTTCTATTTGATAACCTTTTATTTTTTCGAACTTTGGTTACCTATTTGATCTATTGCTTTATATAAGTTCTTGATATCCTAGTGTAACCTGTCATTGATGTTCTCTATGAGGTCTTCCCTGGTTATCAGCCCTTAAAAATTTTGTTGGTTTTTTGGACTTAGGTAGCCTTTGAATAAAATTTATGTGGGCTTTTACAACAGGATAACAATAAAAAATCATAATATTTTCTGCTCAAGTCACTATATATTGGATTAGGATTTTTAATTTCCAACTGAAATAAAAATTCAAGTTTTGAATATTAATTCATTAATTCAGATAGACAGGAAAGTGTAAATTAATAACCATTATTATTTCTGTTGATTGCCTATCATACTATGAGAATATCTACCAAAAGAATAATTATTTCTTTTCTTTTTTCAAATGGAAGAAGAGTAGCTTAGTTACTCTTTAAATAGAAGAATATCTAAAGATACGACAGCCCATTCTGCCTCCACGAGTTGCATGGTTGTTTCAAAATTTCCTAATCTTCAAATAGTAATTATATACTCTGTATGGTTATATACTTGATCAGTCATATAAAATTGACGACACATTTTGAAGTGAAATAACCATACTTCAAGAAGGCAAATATGGTATGGCACGTTTGTAGATAGATATTTCTTTTTTTTTTTTTTTTGATGATAATGGAGGCTAAGGAATAGATATTATTCATCGCATATCATCGCATGGGGATGCGAAAGGATTTTTTTTTATTTTCTTTCTACTCATTTGCATGATAATATTTTATCATTTGCTGCATCATATTTTTTATGATTATGATAAACCTCATAGATTAGGATAATAATTTTAGGGTCTTGATGAGATCATGTCAATGAGACCTAAAATCTTGATAGCTCCAATCTAAAATATTCTCAGTCGTTGGATCATCGAGTTGGAGATCGATGATACTGGTAAAACTGGTATACTCGATGGAGAGGATGGTTGATCTCATAATCACTTGTGTAGTGATACTAATACAAGGATGTAGGTGCTCATTAGAGAATGAATTCACTGAACTGACCCATAGAAAGAATATCTGATGGAGTCTTACAGTATGTCGACAGACGGTTCTCCAGTGAAAGTGGTGCATATGATCCTTTGATCTGAAATCACTATGGTACTTTGTGTACATGGATCTTTACTTTGGTTTATTCTCTAGCACACCACTTTGAGGTGTGTATGAGATATTCTGGATATACTGAAGTATGCATGGAGGTTATGAGTGGTCAATAAAGAATCGGTCACTCCTTGTAGGAGGAGAGAACATCCTATGTGATCTCATAGGATGATGACCTGAGAGTCTCTGGTCAGAGCAGGGATGAACAGTAGAAAATATTTCTACTGATTCATCAATCGAATCATCATCATCAGATCGAGATATATATGGATAGATATTTGGGTTTGACATATTTTCATACCTATGGTCTTTCCGGGATGTTGTGTGATCAAAGGATTGAATTGCATGGTAACTCATCATGGAAGGATAATTTTGATATTTTCATCAAATTTTAAATCTTCTGGATAATCATGACATGTTGCTAGATGTCAATCTTGACTTGTGGACTCATCGAAATTAAAAGAGTTTAATTCGAAAATCAATTAGGAAGAGTCCTAGTTGATTGGGACTCTTGAACTGACCTAATCTAATCGGATTAGGATTACGTCGAGAGTTTGGGTCCACTGCTGGCTAGATTTGAAATCCAATGGGTCACACACAATAGAGATTTGGTCTTGATCTAATCTATTTGGATTTATTGTAAATCCAACAGATTAATTGAATTACTAGCATATGAATTAACCTAAGTTCCCAATTGGGTTCAGTGCAAAGGTATTTGTGCTAACCCTAGACTTGTAGCCTTGACCTAATGTGATTGAGTTTGAACTTACATTTAAATAGATGGTTTATCTAATTTATATGAAAGAGTTCCATATGTAAACAACCTTCTCCATGCCAAACCACATGAAGAAAAAATTGTGGCATCATTTATTTTGGCATTAAGAAGGAAGAGTCCTTAACGAGGTATCTTAAATTTCTTACCATCTTTCACGTGTTCCTTTTAATTCCTTGTGTCATGAGATAGCCCTTGGGATTGTGGGCGCAGATGAGAAGGAGGAGTTCTTCTCTTGGAAGGAAATTGAATGCCACAAAAATAAATGAGATGCCACATTTTTTGGATGATATGGAAGAGTCCTTAATTTTATGGACTCTTTGTTTTCTCATGCAATTTCCTTTCCCACGCACCATATGATAGCGTATTAATTTTTTTTAGCAGAGGAAGAGTCCTTCCGCTGGTCAATCACCTTTTATTCCATGCCATATTCATTGGGTTTACACGCTAAAATTTATTGTTATCATGTAATGCATGTGAAACGCCAAGAGTTGGCATCCCATTGTATCGCCCCTCCTTTCCTATATAATAGGGGGTTCTACAACCAAGTTCCACTTCCATTTTTGGGTTGAGAGTAGGGGTGGGAATGAGATAAAAATAATGGGAAAAAGTCTGAAAAAAGATAAAGAAAAAAAGAAAAAAAAAAAAAAAAAAAGGAAGAGAAAAAGGAAAGCATGTGATGCTTGTCCTAAAATCAGATTGTTCATGTATTGAACATATAATCTGATATTTGTGTGATATGATCATTTGAGGAAAGATTTCTAGAGTAATCCTAATGGAGGTCTCGAAGGTATATAAGCTATGGTGCAATCCATTCTTACGAAAAATGATCAGCAGCGAGCTTAGGAAGAAAGCTGCAGCACCATGATGAATTGGAAAGTACCCTGATCAGTCCCGTGTGAATCACCATTGGAGAGCTTTTACTTTGGAGTCTTATGGAGATCTCAAAATTATCAGTTCGTGGTCTTCATATTGATATATGACTTTTGATCTTCTCTTGTTATGCATGCTTATGTTATTTGATTGCAATCATCAAGGTGTTCCTAGGACTTTTGTGTTTCGGTAGTCTAATTTAATTGTTAAACTTATTTTCAAAAGTTGAATGCATATAAAAATTTTAAAAATTATATTTCGCTGCATTACCGAAACCCAACAGTGATATCAGAGCTGTCCTTGATTGATTCAATCAAATTTCATATTATTATTATGATATGGATTAAATCCAATTCAAACTATGTCAAAATCAGATTTTTTGATTGATGTTTAAATGATGTTCTTGATGCATTTTTATAAATGATAAATATTATCAATCCATGATCGAACCTTAGATATATAATTTTCATAATTTTTAGACTTGTGTGACAAGTTTTATATTAGATCCCATGATCTAATTTTTGATAGAATTGAAATCCAGTGCATGTGATGTGCGGAGCCTTAGAATGCTACATATGGATGTACATTACCAAGATTTAGGATTCTTGCATTTGATGCATCTACCTAAGATCCAAGGACCAACCACTATGTTATTGGGCACTCATCATTATGGGTTGACTATCTTGGTTGTTGTCCGAGGTATGTGTGGGGTCGAAAAATTTGGATCATGAAAAAGATGCATCAGACATGGATTTAGATTTTTACCGATGGATTTGTTTAACTATAATTCATTGATCTAAAGTATTTAGAATTAATGATTATAGATTAAATCAAATTCATAGTTCTAATTTGATTAGAATTTATGTTTTAATTTAGATTGATCAAATTGTCATTACCTAATTCGATTAGGGTTTGAATCATGGTTGACCGAATCTATGCTAACAATTGGGTTAGTGTTTACCTAGAATTGGTCCACTCAACTCAAAAGGATGATAAATGATTAACTTAAAATTAGGAATTGGGTCAAGTGTTAAACTTGAATAAAAAACCTTAGATGGGTCCTATGCCCATAAATTTAAACATCTTAATTGACATATGTATGAATGATATCGTAATTAAAATAACATGAGTAGTTTGTTATAATATTTTATAATTATTATAAAAATATATATTATATGGTTATGGATTATGATACATTCATGTGATAGATACATGCATGAATGCTTTCCTTTTGGCTGATTATATAAATGCATCTGCAAGAGTTGCAATAAGGGCTGGGTGCCCTTGATGCATTGTATTATCAGCTGAACCTTTTTTTTGTATGTTCCCAACTGTTGATTGAAAGTTTTACATGTTGATATAAAATTATAGAAAAAAAATTATTTAAAAATAGATAAAAATTATTTCTTATTATTTTCAAATAAAGATCAAGCATTCATGACAGACTTCATGGAGATAAAGACTGCACTACTAGGTGATAGAGAGCGGAGGTGCATTAAGATTGACTATGAGATGGTTCAATCTATAATGCACTTAAGGTTTAACCCATAGATCATCTTGTGGCTCGGATGATTTTTCAAAAGTCTATAATCGTTAGATTTCTTTATATGCTCTTACATGCCAGTAGTTAGAATTAAATTAAAATTGTATATGATATATTTTATTATATATATTTTGGATGTGCATGAGACCTAAGTCTCTCATTTAAATTATATTAAATCATAATGGTGAAGTGTTAAGAACACTACCCATGCCTTTCTTCATGCTAAGCCTGTATTATGTCCAGAACCATAGTAGGCTTGTTTTGCTATCCATAAAGCTTGCTGTAGGGACTGATTTGATACTGTCTTGGTGTATAATTAAGCTAATGGTACTTAGCTTATACTAAGTCAATAGAGTATGTTAAAAATTATAGTGAATTTGTTGTGCTATCCACAAGACTTGCTATAGGGTTTAATATGATGTTGACTTAATGATGCTTATGACATATTTTGATAGTGCTGTCTTGTTGTGCTATCCATAAGTGTAGTATTATTCAGATATGACTATATAAAATTGAAGGGTACGCTTAACTAAAATACTGTAGTTTGTTGTGCTATCCACAAAACTATAAGTATTTTAGATGCAAAAGTTATGTTGAGAGTTGCATGAAATACAATTGATAAAGAGTTACCTACTTTTGAACTCATAGGAGCTTGTTGTGCTATCCACAAGACTTTTAACGAGGAATTGAGATCTCAAACCCACTAAGAAACTGTTGGAAAATGTGTCCCAAAAAGCCAATCGTCAAGCTGTTGACGGTTGAGCAACCAAGTATTGTAATTGATTTGTTAATAAATAAAATATATTTGGCATTTTCATCATAAGCTTTCATCTTCTAATGAACTCCGTTGTTATGATGAAGTCCTTAGGACTATTTAGATTCGATAAAGAGAGGATTTATCGATTAGTCCTTAAAACTGTTCACGACCAAATGATAGGCTGTTAATAAGGACAACAACTTCTATCGAGCATAGGTCGCTGTAGGCCATATGGGTTGGTTGTCCTCTTAACTAAAGAGTGTGGAGACACTGGTATGGCATACAAATGAGATGTAAGGGTATATCGTCATTGAACGTGACCAACTCCAGAGTATTCTACTGTCGAGAATGTCTCTGATGGGATATAGGTATAAGTGTCCCTTAGACCTGAGATCGCCTCAGTGACTTGCAAGCAACTTACTGTGCTTTGGTACTGGACTAACTGAATTTCTAATTCAGGGATGGAAGGCTTCTGGGCACAGTCAAGTACTTGCGAAGTCAGAATGTGATCGAGATGGGATTGACCACTCCAAGAGTTGGAGAAGAATGAGTTGCTGTATTTCAATTTAGCAAAACCTTGGCCAGGGTAATCCATCAGATGGATTTGATATTTTGAAATACAATGTGGACAACCTGATCAGAGTTGACAGTTAAACTCTGGGGTGTCCTATGATCATTTTGGTCAAGGGGATGAATTATATGAAAACTATATCCGCATGGGTTCTAAGGATGTTGTTCTACACATTCGACCTATCCGATCGTCGGGTACCATTGCTAGATGGTCACTTCGATTGGTATAGGAATTTGTTCCTATGCTACCGGCTTAGGTTCGGACCTATGAGGTCACACACATTAGAGTTCATGATCCGATCAGATGGTTGATCAACAATTAAGAATCGTTCTAGGGTTAAATGATCAATATGATTGACATTTAACCCAGTGCAAGTGTTGCAGGAGGATCTATTAGCAATTTGATTGCTGATTGGCTTAATTTGATTAAGCCAATGGGTTGAGATTAAGTTTAATTAAATATAATTTAATTAGATTTGGTTTGGGCTTGATTGGATCAAGTCCAATTGGTTTATTGGATAAGCCAAGTGCAAGGAAAAACTAGTCCTAGTTCAACTAGGACTTGGGTCAATCTAATTTCTAATTTGATTAGAAAATTAAATCAGATTTAAATCTAATTTAATCTGATTAAATTAGGTTCTTAATTGGGTTAAAACCTATTTTAATTGGGTTGATCTAATTTTGATTTAATTTGGTTTGAAAAACCAAATTAAAATAAGTCATAAGACAGAATCCTAGTAAGACTAGGATTCCACCTTGCGCCACATAATCCTTCTCCATGCCCTCTCTCTTATTCAACGCCAATCTCCACTTATTTTGTGCGATAAAAGCCCTCTCCTAGATCTCTCCCACGTTCACAAAAGGTCTCCTCTCTTCTTTCTTACATGGAAGGTGGTTTGGATCAAATCTAAAAGGAATAAGTTTGGATTTTGAATTCTATGAGATAGAGTTTTAGAAATCCAAAACTCTTTCAATTTTGCACCGAATTTATCCAAATTTTTTTTGGAATTTTTATTGATTTTAGGGTATACATTGTGTATCCTTTTCTGATGATCCATGCATGAAAATATGAAGGAGGTGCTCAAGAGTTGGGCGTCCCTTAACTTGCCATGTTTGGATAAGCCTTGACTAGGTGTTTGACCTAGACAAGGACTCTATCATATCTCTCTATATAAGATGAGTTTCTTCGTGAAATTTTAGGAAAAGTCAGAGATTTGAGAGACCTTTGTGCCATCCAAAAATCAGAGAGAAATACCTTTGGGTTATGGAGATATAAAAGATGCAAGTTTGGGTGTCTAGAGAGAAAAACGTGAAGAAGAAGAGGGTCTTCTTCTAGGGTTTTTGTTTTCATATCTTTCCTCCCTCCATCTTGAGTTTCCTGAGAGCGTCTCAGATCTGAAACTCATCCTTCTACTTTTTATCTTTGGAAGAGTCCAAATCAAGAAGAAGGAGGTACCTGATCAACCATCAAAGAAGGATCAGCGCAGTACTAGCATACTGTGCTGATTTTCTGAAGCAGGACTTCTGATCGAGATTCGTGGGCTCGTGTGGATGACTCCTAGAGGTCGGATGCATGTGCGGCTTACAACATCATCCTCAAGCCTGGATCAGCGATGTTAGAACGTCTAACCTACAAGGTAATAGATATGATCTATTGTTTAATACATACATTAGATGTAGTATAGAAACATGTTGATATGATCAACATGTAGTTCATGCTGTATATATATATTTTAATTTTTGATTTAGTGCTATGTAATAATCATATAATAGGATCTTAGATCTACGAATTTTTTGATTTTAAAAAATAAATTTTGATTTATTTTAGTCTTCCGCTGTATGATCTTGAAAAAGTTTCAAGATCTAACCCTGAAACCCTAGATCTGGTTCCTACAATTGGTATCAGAGCCTAGGTTCTTTATTACATGATTATTTATACATGCTTAGATTATTTTTTAGATTAGATCTAATTTATAATCTGATTATTAAATCTAAAATTAAAATTTTAGATCAATCACAAACTGCAAGGTTGTCCTGCTGTAAGGTTTACCCCTTACAGTGCAAAGGTTGTCCTAGTTTGTGTGGATCTATCTTTAATCATAAATTTGTTAGATATGATCTAGATTAAATTTATGATTTATTAGATTTAAAAGATGTTTAAATCTGAAATAAAATCTCTTTGTTAATAATTTTTGTGCAAAGAAATTGTTTAAAGTTGAAATTATTTCAATTACATGTACCTGTTTAGATTAGATCTAAAGTAGTTTCATATTTATTTCACTTGCATCTTGATTATGAATCAAACATGCAATATGGTTGGTAGAATCATATTATAAAATTATTTTACAAATATGAAAATTATTTTTTGAAAAGCCAAACCCAACCCTCAGCCCAAAACTTAATTAAGAATTAAGAAGTTGTTTGAATAGGTTCTAGAATTGTGAATTGAAGAACCTAAGACACAAACCATAACACATTGGGTTAATGGATTAGCGGGAATTAGGTCCATTAATTGGGTTAGACCTATGGTTAGATTGAAGATGGACTTAATTAGAGAATTGACTAAATCTAATCAATTATTGTCTTAGATTAGGTCAAGGATTCTCTAGATCAATTACAATAGTTGTAGTTGGTCAAGTCCATATCTTTAACGAGAACCAAATGGACTTGATTCTTGGCTAAGCGGTCTAGCACGAACTGTTAGGTTGATCTAATCGAAACTAATTAAACCAGTTGGTGTCTAAGATAAACCAGACTGGTGGTTTTTAATTGAGAGCCCGCTTACCTGGCCATTTTTGATGGTGTCTAAAGCAAGCTTTGGCTGACCCTCCTACTGATCGAACTTACCTGGCCTCTTGGTGAAATTATGTTTTGATCGGATCACTTGACTATTCGAGCTGACCCATGTCAGCTAGGTAAATCAGTGTGACTGATTTAGGTGCTCCTAGACCAGCCCTGGTCTCCCTTAAGCTGACTTGGTGAAGCCAGTGGGAGGATCATGATAAGCTGGTTCATCTGACTTCATCCTCTATATTATTTAAATCTTCTAAAATTATTAGGTCCTTAAAATGATAAAGTTATGGAGATAACTGAATCATAGCCTCCCATTAAGGTGTTTGATAATGAGTCCATTAACCCAATAATCATTGCAGACCCAAAGGCCTGGTGCTTGTTGACTAGTGGAATTATCACTCATCATATGACGACTTGGAAGCGTCTCTCTAATGGTGGTTAGGTGAGCCAACCAAAGTTGGGCTTAATCATTCGTTGGTTAGATACACCATGTATGATCATGTTAATGGTTGGACCTAACTGGATCCTTACAGTGGAGGCCAAAGCCTACTGATTAGGTTTCTGGGGCAAAATTAAAATTACTAGAAATTGTTTAGAGAAATAATTGGTTATGAACCTACCCCTAGATGTACATAGGTTGGTCAATCAAAGTTGGGCTTGTGTGTAGTCTAAGTGGATTCTAGTACCCGCTAAGGAATTAGGGTAATTCCTCGAATTGGAGGTAGAGGCTACCAATTCGAATAAAATAGTGGGAGAAATCTTTTAATTAAAGTCCAAATATTTAGGTTTAATGAATCAATTACTAATTAGGTTATGGTTCTCTTTTGTGCGACATGGCCACTTCCCTATCGCTCCGATCATTGTTGGATAATGATAAGTTGGTGGGATCCAATTTCGGTAGCTGGTACCGAAAGTTGAAGATAGTCCTGGAGCATGAACGAATCCTATATGTGATAATGGATCCTGCACCTGAGGAGCCAGCTGTCAATGCACTTGGAACAGTTAGAGACACTTACCAAAAGTGGCTCAGTGACCGGACCACGGTGCGCTGTATCATGCTGGCTGCTATGAGCGACGAGTTCAGTCGCAGATTCGAGACGGTTCAGCCAAAGGACATGCTTCAAGTGTTGGAGGATGCCTTTGGCACACCCGATGACGTGGAGAGGCACAAGACTAGTTGTGCCATCTTCAATGCCAAAATGCGGGATGGTGCCTCTGTCACTGATCATGTATTGTACATGATCGAGCTGATGGAACGATTGAGCAAGCTCGGCTTTCCCTTGCATGAGCAGCTTGGGAAAGATGCAATACTGAACTCGCTGCCCAAGTCTTATCTCCCATTCTTCACTCATTATAGAATGACAAAGCCTGAAGTAAACTACCACGGATTACTGGGGTTACTTCAGAACTTTGAGAAAGATCACCAACTCCATAAGGAGTCGGTGAACTTAGTGGGAGGTTCGTCTTCTGGTTCTCGACCCTTTAAGAAAGGGAAGAAGAACAAGAAGAAGAAAGTGAAGAAGGTGCAAGTTCAGGCTGGGACATCTGTGCAGTGTCAGACCAAAAAGATCAAACCCGATAAGAGTCAAGCTGAATGCTTCTTTTGCAAGAAGCGGGGGTACTGGAAGAGGAACTGTCCCTAGTACATTACCTCCCTAGACCCGAACAGGCAGAGAAAGCAGCAAGTTGTTGCTGGGCAAGGTATTTATATGATAACTCCTTGCAATTTCTCTATTTGTGATATAACTGACTGGGTATTGGATACCGGTAGCCCTTACCATATTTGTAATTCGTTGCAGGAGTTGCAGGTCAGTAGGAGATTCGAGCAAGGCGAGAGGTTCCTGAACGTTGGAGATGGAAGACCAGTTCCAGTTCTAGCATTAGGAATCTTGAAACTTGTATTTGAATCCCATATCGTTGTTCTTAATGATTGTCATTTCTGTCCCCGTTTCTTTTTAAATATCATTTCTGTAGGCCTTCTGGCCAAAAATGATTATGAAATTTCAATAAAGAAACAAATTTGTAATATCATTGAGAATGGTGTTACTATTTTTTGTGGACATTTGAACAATGGTGTGTATATGTTATCACAACCTGTTAATGTAGTCTATTCAACTGGCAAGCACCCTAGATTAGATAGTGTGTCAGATATCTACTTATGGTACTGTAGGCTAGGTCATATAAACAAGAACAGAATAAACAGGTTGACTCAAGAGAGAATCCTCGAAGTTAGTGATTATGAATCACTTCCAACCTGTGAGTCCTGTCTTCTTGGTAAAATGACCAAGTCACCTTTTACTGGAAAAGGTGAGAGAGCTACTGAGCTCTTGGGCCTAGTACATACTGATGTATGCGGGCCCATGAGCACCAGTGCTAGAGGTGGATATTTCTACTTCATAACTTTCACGGATGACCTATCCCGATATGGATATGTCTATCTGATGAAACATAAGTCGGATTCATTTGAAATGTTCAAACGATTCCGAAGTGAAGTAGAAAAACAAACTGGGAAGAGTATTAAAACTCTTTGATCTGATCGAGGAGGAGAATACCTTTCTAGTAAATTTCTCACATATCTAAGAGAGAATGAGATTCTCTCCCAATGGACTCCTCCAGGAACACCACAGCATAATGGTGTGTCTGAAAGGAGGAATCGGACTCTGTTAGATATGGTCCGATCCATGATGGATTTTGTTAGCTTGCCGATATCCTTCTGGGGATATGCACTCGAATCGGCCTGTTATCTGTTAAATAGGGTTCTAAGTAAGTCTGTAATTAAGACTCCATATGAGATATGGACGGGACGTAAGCCAGCACTTTCACACCTTAGGATCTGGGGGTGCCCGGCCTATGTCAAATGATTAGTCACAAACAAACTTGGACCTAGGTCTGACAAATGCTCATTCATAGGGTACCCCAAAGAGACAAAAGGATATTTTTTCTACCATGCTGATGAACAAAAGGTGTTCATCAGCCTTAAGGCAATCTTTTTAGAAAAGGAGTTCCTTGGTGAAGGAACCGTTGCCTCTAAGATTGAACTTGATGAAGTTCAACAGGTAGAAGGACTGACACCAATAGCTGAACCTGAGTCTGATATGATTAGATCATATCCGGAGCCCAATGTACCTGCACCATTAAGGCGATCTGGTAGAGTACCGCGTCAACCGGACAGATACTACGATTTCTTGGTCCGGGATGGTGATCCCATCGAACTTGATGAGAATAATGAGGATCCGATTATCTATATGGATGCAATGCAGAGACCTGATTCTGAGAAATGGTTTGAAGCCATAAAATCCGAAATGGAGTCCATGAAGGTCAACGATGTATGGACATTGGTTGACCCACCTGAAGGGGTTAAACCCATTGGGTGTAAATGGATCTTCAAAAGGAAGAGGGGCGCAGATGGAAAGGTGGAGATCTATAAAGCCCGTCTGGTAGCCAAGGGGTATTGTCAACGTTATGGTATTGACTATGACGAGACGTTTTCTCCTGTGGCAATGCTCAAATCTATTCGGATAATGCTTGCAATAGCTGTCCATCTAGATTATGAGATCTGGCAGATGGATGTAAAGACAGCTTTCCTGAATGGAGAGCTGACCGAAGAGGTGTATATGATACAACCTGAGGGGTTTACATCCACAGATGAGTCCAAGGTGTGCGAGCTTCAGAGATCCATTTATGGATTGAAGCAAGCTTCTCGAAATTGGAACATGCATTTTGATAAGATGATCAAAACGTATGGCTTCATTAAGAATGGAGAAGAGTCCTGCATCTATAAATGGGCAAATGGTCCGATTGTGGTATTCCTTATCTTGTACGTGGATGACATTCTCTTAATCGGGAATGACATCCCCGCACTACAGGAAATAAAAATTTGGTTGTGATCACAGTTCTCCATGAAGGACTTGGGTGAAGCATCCTACATCCTAGGGATGAAGATCTATAGGGATAGATTTAAAAGGATGCTTGGGTTATCCCAGTCCATGTACATAGACACTGTGCTAAAGAGGTTCAGCATGGAGAATTCCAAGAAGGGCTATCTACCGATAGGCCAAGAAACTTCTCTCTCTAAGAAGGATTGTCCGACAACTCCTGAAGAGAGAGAGCGTATGAGTAGAGTCCCATATGCTTCAGCTGTGGGATCTATCATGTACGCCATGACATGTACAAGACCAGATGTGGCATACTCACTAGGAGTAGTGAGTAGATACCAATCTGATCCTGGAGAAAACCACTGGAAAGTGGTTAAAGCCATCCTTAAGTATTTGAGAAATACTAAGGATCAATGGTTGGTTTATGGTGAGTCAGATCTGAAACTTGTGGGGTTCACAGACTCCAGCTTCCAATCTGACCATGATGACAGCAGGAGTGTGTCGGGTTATATCTTTACTCTGAATGGTGGAGCCATCTGCTGGAAGAGTTCCAAGCAGCATACTGTGGCAGACTCTGTTTGTGAAGCGGAGTACATCGCAGCATCAGATGCCGCAAAGGAAGCTGTGTGGCTGAGAAAATTCATCAACGAGCTCGGAGTAGCACCCTTCCTCGATGGTCCGGTCCTGCTCTATTGCGACAGCACTGGTGCCATAGCTCAGGCGAAGGAACCCAAAGCACATCAGCGGACGAAGCACATCTTGCGTCGCTTCTACCTGGTCCGGGAGATTGTGGATCGAGGAGACGTCGACCTACAGAAGATCGACGGAAAGGAGAACCTAGCCGACCCCTTCACTAAAGCCCTGGCAATAAAGGAGTTCGACAACCACAAGTCGAAGATGGGTATTAGATACTGTGCCGAGTGGCTTTAGGACAAGTGGGAGTTGTTGGAAAATGTGTCCCAAAAAGCCAATCGTCAAGCTGTTGACGGTTGAGCAACCAAGTATTGTAATTGATTTGTTAATAAATAAAATATATTTGGTATTTTCATCATAAGCTTTCATCTTCTAATGAACTCAGTTGTTATGATGAAGTCCTTAGGACTATTTAGATTCGATAAAGAGAGGATTTATCGATTAGTCCTTAAAACTGTTCACGACCAAATGATAGGCTGTTAATAAGGACAACAGCTTCTATCGAGCATAGGTCGCTGTAGGCTATATGGGTTGGTTGTCTTCTTAACCAAAGAGTGTGGAGACACTGGTATGGCATACAGGTGAGATGTAAGGGTACATCATCATTGAACGTGACCAACTCTAGAGTATTCTGCTGTCGAGAATGTCTCTGATGGGATATAGGTATAAGTGTCCCTTAGACCTGAGATCGCCTCAGTGACTTGCAAGCAACTCACTGTGCTTTGGTACTGGACTAACTGAATTTTTAATTCAGGGACGGAAGGCTTCTGGGCACAGTCAAGTACTTGCGAAATCAGAGTGTGATCGAGATGGGATTGACCACTCCAAGAGTTAGAGAAGAATGAGTCGCTGTATTTCAATTTAGCAAAACCTTGGCCAGGGTAATCCATCAGATGGATTTGATATTTTGAAATACAATGTGGACAACCTGATCAGAGTTGACAGTTAAACTCTGAGGTGTCCTATGATCATTTTGGTCAAGGGGATGAATTATATGAAAACTATATCCGCATGGGTTCTAAGGATGTTGTTCTACATATTCGACCTATCCGATCGTCGGGTACCATTGCTAGATGATCACTTCGATTGGTATAGAAATTTATTCCTATGCTACCGGCTTAGGTTCGGACCTATGAGGTCACACACATTAGAGTTCATGATCCGATCAGATGGTTGATCAACGATTAAGAATCGTTCTAGGGTTAAATGATCAATACGAATGATATTTAACTCAGTGCAAGTGTTGCAGGAGGATCTATTAGCAATTTGATTGCTGATTGGCTTAATTTGATTAAGCCAATGGGCTGAGATTAAGTCTAATTAAATATGATTTAATTAGATTTGATTTGGGCTTGATTGGATCAAGTCCAATTGGTTTATTGGATAAGCCAAGTGCAAGGAAAAACTAGTCCTAGTTCAACTAGGACTTGGGTCAATCTAATTTCTAATTTGATTAGAAAATTAAATCAGATTTAAATCTAATTTAATCTGATTAAATTAGGTTCTTAATTGGGTTAAGACCTATTTTAATTGGGTTGATCTAATTTTGATTTAATTTGGTTTGGAAAATCAAATTAAAACAAGTCATAAGACAGAATTCTAGTAAGACTAGGATTCCACCTTGCGCCACATAATCCTTCTCCACGCCCTCTCTCTTATTCAACGCCAATCTCCACTTATTTTGTGTGACAAAAGCCCTCTCCCAGATCTCTCCCATGTTCACAAAAGGTCTCCTCTCTTCTTTCTTACATGGAAGGTGGTTTGGATCAAATCTAAAAAGAATAAGTTTGGATTTTGAATTCTATGAGATAGAGTTTTAGAAATCCAAAATTCTTTCAATTTTGCACCGAATTTATCCAAATTTTTTTTAAAATTTTTATGGGTTTTAGGGTATACATTGTGAACCCTTTTCTGATGATCCATGCATGAAAATATGAAGGAGGTGCTCAAGAGTTGGGCGTCCCTTAACTTGCCATGTTTGGATAAGCCTTGACTAGGTGTTTGACCTAGACAAGGACTCTATCATATCTCTCTATATAAGATGAGTTTCTTTATGAAATTTTAGGAGAAGTCATAGATTTGAGATACCTTTGTGCCATCCAAAAATCAGAGAGAAATACCTTTGGGTCGTGGAGATATAAAAGATGCAAGTTTGGGTGTCTAGAAAGAAAAACGTGAAGAAGAAGAGGGTCTTCTTCTAGGGTTTTTATTTTCATATCTTTCCTCCCTCCATCTTGAGTTTCCTGAGAGTGTCTCAGATCTGAAACTCCTCCTTCTACTTTCCATCTTTGGAAGAGTCCAAATCAAGAAGAAGGAGGCACTTGATCAACCATCAAAGAAGGATCAGCGTAGTACTAGCATACTGTGCTGATTTTCTGAAGCAGGACTTCTGATCGAGATTCGTGGGCTCGTGTGGATGACTCCTAGAGGCCGGACGTATGTGCAGCTTGCAACATCATCCTCAATTCCGGATCAGCAAGGTTAGAACGTCTAACCTACAAGGTATTAGATCTGATCTATTGTTTAATACATACATTAGATGTAGTATAGAAACATGTTGATATGATCAACATGTAGTTCATGCTGTATATATATATATATATATTAATTTTTGATTTAATGCTATGTAATAATCATGTAATAGGATCTTAGATCTAAGGATTTTTTGATTTTAAAAAATAAATTTTGATTTATTTTAGTCTTCCGCTGTATGATCTTGAAAAAGTTTCAAGATCTAACCCTGAAACCCTAGATCTGGTTCCTACAGAAACTTCATGATAAGATTTTTTATTTTCATACTTGAGGGCTATAAAATTTGTTAAAATAGTGAGAGACACAATTAGATAAAAACCTTGTTTAAATTATGCATATCATCATAAGTAATTTTTTTATGTTCTTATATATATATTTGCATCTTCACTATCACTACATAGGATATTTTTAAAAATTGATCAAACATCATAGAATAGTTGAGGAACCTGAAAATAGTTTTTATATAGGAGATAGTCTTATATTCTCCTTATTCTGATTTGATCGGAGTTGAAACTATATAGAAGGAAATACTGCATATAAGATATAATGGGGTGACAGTATGACTGTCAAATGTATCTTGATTAACTTAATTATATGATTAAATCAATATCATGGATGGTGAGTTAATCTAGGATTAAATCCTACTAACTCTCCTAAAATCTTTTTTTAGTATCTCCTAGGAGAAGAAAAGTGAAGATTGTCTTCACCATAGGTGTCTATTATCATTACAGTAATTAGAAGCATTAGAGATAAATTACAAAAATTATCTTGCAAGTATAAAGCAGTAGCAGAATACAAAAGTTGCATCTGCTAATAATTTGTATATGATACAAACTAATTATCATTGAGTGTTTCAGCTTTCAAATTTTTAGGTATGTGAAACCTTATATAGGTTCCACTTATGCAAAGTATTACTGAACCTATAAAGCTGAAGAGAGGTAATTAAAGTGAGGTGACTACTTGCCTTTTGGCACTGATGGATAGTCTATTCATACTAAGGCTATAGAAATCTACTTATTTAAAAACTAGTAGACCATTATAATATGCCTGAATTTATCAGAAATATTATTTCAAATTCTTTACTATTGTTGCATGGTTTTGAAATTAATGTAAAGAGCAAAAGTTACTCTTCTTCTAATAAAATTTTATGGCTATGGTCTTATATTTCTATCACTCAATTATGTTGTTCTTCATCCTGATGAGAACAAAAAATAAATATGTGATGGTCATATATCTTTGGCATTGCCAACTTGACTATTTTTGTGAGTCAAAGATAAACAAATAATACAAAGAAGAGTTCTTTGTCTGTATGATCATGAATCATATAGAACTTGTAAATCTTGTCTTATGGATAAAATGATCAAGATCTCATTTACTGGACATGAAAAAAGGCATGCATGGTATTAGATCTTGTACATATGGATGTTCAAAGGCTAATAATATCTTGAGCCAGAGATAGACACCCCATATGAGATATGGTGTGTTCTCTAATATGCTTCACAAATCTCATTCTCGGGATATAGCCTAAAGAGTAGTATGTGATACTATTTCTACCACTCTACTGGACAAAAGGTGTTTTGTCAGTAGGTATGCCATCTTTTAGAAAAAAAAAATTTTCTAAGGGGATAGTGGGAGGATAATTGAACTTGAGAAGTTCAAAACCTATGAACTATCCTAACCTATGGAGTGTCCACAAGTTGATCTTCAACTAGATGTGCTCATTGATGAGGCACAATCATGAAACACACCTCCTTACTGAAGGTCAATCTGAATGCGTAATGTACCACCCAAATATGGGTTTGTCATTGAGAATGACTATATACCATACATTATTGTGAATAATATGTTCTTGACCTATTCGGAGATTGTCATGAGTAGAGACTCTGACAGATGGCTTGAAACCATGACATCCGAAATGAACTCCCTGTACATCAATCAAGTATGGACTATGGTTGAAGCACCTATGGATATAACCCAACAGGTTGCTAACAGGAATATCAATTTGGATTTTTGCTATTACCACATATCATCTAGAGAAGTTGTCTCTAGTGGAAGGTAAATGTATTTATCGATTCAAGCAGGCATTAAGGAGATGATACTTCTATTTTTGATGAGATAGTCAAATGTTTGACATTATCAAAAATAGATGAACCATGTGTGTGTGCAAGAAGACAAGTGAAAGTCTCACTAACTTCTTGGTTATGTATGTGGGTGACATACAGCATATTGAGAAGGTAGTCCCGATATTGCACTCGGTCAATGACATATTTATCACAAAAATTTTTATGAAAAAGACTTGGGTTAAGCATCCAATATTTTTGGCATCTATAGAGATAGATGTAAGTGGATATGGGCTTGTCCTAGTCTAGGTACATGGATTTTATATTGAAGCGGTTTAACATGAATGGGTGTAAAAAAATTTACTTACCCATATATTTAATGTACCAAGCCTGATGTGATTTATACTTTGTGCATAATCATTGATTTCAGGCAGATCCATGATAGAATTTTTTAAAAACTATGATAAGCTTTCTCATGGTACTTGAGAAATATTAGAGGAGCAATAAATTGAAAAAGTTTCAAACAGCAAACTATATTTATTTTAGTTAAATGTTGCTAGTGAAGATTGCTCGAAAAAGTTGCCTGATGAAAGGATCATCACTGAGTTGGGTGAGGTCTCACCAAGTACCTATGTAATCTTAAGCACTTTCACCTCATTCATGATATGATCATAAAATGAGTTAATATTAAGAATATCATAATCGACCAGTTTACTAAGCCTTACACAGCAGTAGTGTGATTGTCATCCTGACTGCATGGGCATCAGGTACAGAGGCAATTAGCTTTAGTGCAAGTGAGAGATTGAAAGAATAGTGCCCTATAAGTCAATCGCATGGGGATGCAAAATTTTTTTTTTATTTTCTTCCTACTCATTTGCATGATATTAGTTATTTTTATTTATGAGGTATTATGTTTTATCATTTGCTGCATCATATTTTTTATGATTATGATAAACTCCATAGATTAGGACAATGATTTTAGAGCTATGATGAGATCATGCCAGTGAGATCTAAAATTTTGATAGCTCTAATCTAAAATATTCTTAATCGTTGGACATCGAGTCAGAGATCGATGATACCGGTAAAATTGGTACATCCTATATATGCTCGATGGAGAGGATGGTTGATCTCACAATCACTTATGTGGTGATACTAATACAAGAATGTAGGTGCTCATTAGAAAATGAGTTTACTGAACTGACCTATAGGAAAAATATCTGATGGAGCTTTACAGCATGTTGACAGATGGTTCTCTAGTGGGAGTGATGCATGTGATCTTTTGACCTAAGATCATCATGGTACCTTGTATACATGGATCTTTACTTTGATTTATTTTCTAGCACACCATTTTAAAATATGTGTGGGATATTCTGGGTATGGTGAAGTGTGCATGGAGGTTGTGAGTGGTCATAAGAAATCGATCACTCCTTGTAGGAGGAGAGAACGTCCTATGTAATCTCATAGGATGATGATTCTGAGAGTCTCTGGCTAGAGCAGAGATGAACAGTAAAAAATATTTCTACTGGTTCATCAATCGAGTCATCATCATCAGATCGAGATACATATGGATAGGTATTTGAGTTTGACATATTTTCATATCCATGGCCTTTCTGGGATGTTGTGTGATCGAAGGATTGAATTACACGATAACTCACCATGGAAAGATAATTTTGATATTTTTATCAAATTCTAAATCTTTCGAATGGTCATGACATATTGCTAGATATCAATCTTGACTTGTAAACTCATCAAAATTAAAAGAATTTAATTTGAGAATCAATTAGAAAGAATCCTAGTTGATTGAGATTCTTGAGTTGATCTAATCTAATCGGATTAGGATTACGTCGAGAGTTTGGATCCACTGCTGGCTAGATTTAAAATTCAATGGGTCACACACAATAGAAATTTGATCTTGATTTAATCTATTTGGATTTATTGTAAATTCATTGGGTTAATTGAATTGCTAGCATATGAATTAACCCAAATTTCCAATTGGATTCAGTGTAAAGGTATTTGTGCTAACCCTAGACTTGTAGCCTTGATCTAATGTGATTGGGTTTGAATCTATATTTAAATAGATGGCTTATCTGATTTATATAGAAGAGTTTCTTATGTAAACAACCTTCTCCATGCCAAACCACACGAAGAAAAAATTGTGGCATCATTTATTTTGGCATTAAGAAGGAAGAGTCCTTCTTAACAAAGTATCTTAAATTTCTTACCATCTTTCATGCATTCCTTTTAATTCCTTGTGTCATGGGATGGCCCTTAGGATTGTGGGCATAGATGAGAAGGAGGAGTCCTTCTCTTGGAAGGAAATTGAATGCCACAAAAATAAATGGGATGCCACATTTTTTTGGATGATATGGAAGAGTCCTTAATTTCATGGACTCTTTGTTTTCTCACGCAATTTCCTTTCCCATGTGCCATATGATGGTGTATTAATTTTTTTTAGCAGAGGAAGAGTCTTTCTGCTAGTCAATCACCTTTTATTCCATACCATATTCATTGGGTTTACATGCTAAAATTTATTGTTACCATGTAATGCATGTGGAATGTCAAGAGTTGGCGTCCCATTGTATCGCCCCTCCTTTCTTATATAATAGGGGTGCTACAACCAGGTTCCACGTCCATTTTTGGGCTGAGAGTAGACGTGGGAATGAGAAAAAAATAATGAAAAAAAGTCTGAAAAAAGATAAAGAAAAAAGAAAAAAAATATAGAGGAAGGGAAGAGAAAAAAGAAAGCATGTGATGCTTATCCTAAAATCAGATTGTTCATATGTTAAATATATAATCTGATATTTGTATGGTGTGATCATTTGAGGAAAGATTCCTAGAGTGATCTTAGTGGAGGTCTCGAAGGCATACAAGCTGTGGTGCAATCTGTTCTTGTGAAGGACAATCAGCAGCGAGCTTAGGAAGAAAGCTACAGTACCATGACGAATTGGAAAGGATTCTGATCAGTCTCGTGTGAATCACCATTGGAAGACTTCTACTTTAGAGTCTTGTGAAAATCTCAAAATTATCAGTTCGTAGACTTCATATTGGTATGTGACTTCTGATCTTCTCTTGTTATGCATGCTTATGTTATTTGATTGCAATCATCAAGGTGTTCCTAAGGCTTTTATATTCCAATAGTCTAGTTTAATTGTTAAACTTATTTTCAAAAGTTAAATGTATATAAAAATTTTAAAAATTATATTCCGCTATATTATCGAAATCCAACACTAGTCATATAAAATTGACGACACATTTTGACGTGAAATAACCATACTTCAAGAAGGCATATATGGTATGGCGCGTTTGTAGATAGATATTTCTTTTTTTTTTTGATGATAATGGAGGCTAAGAAATAGATATTATTCATCGCATATCATCATAAACAATACATTAAATTAAAAACATTCTTTATATATATATATATATATATATATATATATATATATATATATATATATATATATATATATATATATATATATATATATGTTTGATGTATGTATATATACATATGTATTTGTGTATATATGTATAGTGTAACTAGATGCCACCAAAAACTTTCTTGTACAAAATACCATAAAATATTACAAATGTGTGAAAAATATTCTTTCTTATTCTTATCGAAGAAATCTAAAAAATACATGATAATTCAAGTAAAATAATATCTATGATCCATTCCTAACTGCATAGAATTTATTCATGGACCATACTAATATGCATTCTAAGCAAGAAGATAATTCATTCTCGGGCAAATTAAATAACTTAGATATCTTTCTACCAAATAAAAAATAACTTAGATATCTCTAGCAATATTCTATATAAACTTTATATTTTCATACAAGGCCACTAAGAGTTAAGTTTTATATAAAAAAAATAGGAAAGCTAATTTATATAAATGAGAGAAAGGTTAAAACTATCATTTATGCTCGTAATCTATTGCAAGATTACATATGCAGATATAAATCTGTAGGTAGATAACAAATAAGATGTATTGTGGTGTAGATGGGAGGATATTATCAGTCCCACATGGATCTTATGATTTTGTCCCTCTGGATTTCAATCCTATATACCTCATATGGAATAGATGGTCTCCTCTTATATAAATCAAAATTTTTCTTGACTCACAACTAATATATCTCTCTTTATTTTTATTACTATCCTCCAATCAAAGAAAGAGTCGGTATACAAATGGAGGGGGCCCCACAATCATAGGGACAGTCTCCTATTTGGCACATCACTGTTGTGGCTAAGAACTTATCGCTCGATACGTAAAGTATCATCCATTCTGATCTATAGGTTTCATAATTTTATCTATCCAAATTTTAATTTAAAATATATCTTATATAAAATATATGATTTTTTTTTAATATAAATAAGAATGTCTCTTGACTTATAATTGGCGTGAAATTAATAATATCCTTCCTGTTATATCATAGTAGGTATATGCCACTGGTTGTTACATGGATTCAACATTAATGGCATGCTATCATTAAAATTTATAACTGAATATGTAATATATATTAATAATTTTAATATCAATATGGCCAACCATCGTCAAAGTTTATGACTTAATATAAAAAAAAATAATTATTAAAATATTTTATTATTATAATTTGTTTGTATCATCATATTATATTTGTAAAAATAATTAAAAAAAGAAAATAATTTGTACATGCACTGTGTAGAGTCGATGTTAATGATATTATTGGTTTTTACAAAAAGAAAAAAAGAAAAAACTGGTGATAGTATTTCAAAGCCTTTGTACACGGATATTCTAACCGGAGTTGATGAGCCACCTAAATCGCACACACGTCAGTTCACAGCATTCAAAAGCCTTTGTACCACGGCTGTGGACCCCGCACACCCACTTCCCACTCTCCCCCTTCACTCGCGTTCGCACGTCTTCGGACCAAATGCCCCAACCTCATCCCCACGTTTTCCACCCGCCGTCCGTCCCTCTCCAATTTTTGATTGCAAAAACAACCGTTAGCCAGTCAAAAGATAAAAAACATCAATTTCACAATATTATACTGAGGCCCATGTAGACCGCGTGAACATGACACGAGTCAATTTTCGGTGTCGCTTTTGCCGTTCCCGGAGCGTTACACATCCCATCATGCACGTCCATTCCGACAACACCCGCATCGGCCTAGATTTCGTCTCATTTTCATCCTGCCATAACCCCAAAAAGTTGATCAAAATTACCCCTCTCTATTATCTTATTATTCTATTTATTGCTCTACTTTTTTTTATTCTTACTTCTTCGCCTAGGTACGCAAAAAAAAAAAAAAACAAAAAAAAAAAAAGAAAGAAAAAGACAAAGGCAAGTTCCAAGTATTATACTTTTATTATTTCTATTTAATTTTTTACGCTCACCATCTTCTCTCTCTCACGGTAAAAATGGAACCTCCCGGTTCCCTCCACTCTCTCTCTCTAAAACGCCATAAAAGCACTCAATCGCTTGCCTCCAAGATGCCACTACTTAGAGAATAATGATATAATATTACCAGTACTAAAAAAAAAAAAAAAAAAAAGTAAATCTGAATAAAGAAAAAGAAAGAAGGGAAGAAATTTACTTTCCCTTTCGCTTCCTCTGCCATTTGCCAACTACACCCTTCCTCGCTCTACTTTTAACTCATTGTAGTTGGCATTTTTTTTTTCCTTTTCGCTTCAATTCTCAAAACCAAGTAATGATAAATTACCATTCTAATTTTTCAAATTTAAAAATATTTTAAAATTCATTGGTTTTCTTTTTCCATTGCATGCTTCCTAGTTCCTGCTTGTACCCTTTCCAACTCTAAATCTATCATAATTTCTTGTATAAAAAAGAATATCATAATTTCGTTCCATAAATTCCACCACTCTTAAAAAGCTTTCTTTAGAAATACTAGCTATAAAGGAGGGGCGGAAGGGAAAAAGGAGGCTCTTTTAGTGGTGATGATCTCGGTCTCCGTCGCGGCCTTGTGGACGAGGAACGCGTCGCCGGCGGTGCCGAGATCGCCGGCGAAGAGGAGGGGCGGCGGCGGGGTGGACGAGGGTGGCCGCGGCATGGAGGTGCTCCGGCGGCTGGGGCGGCGTGTGAAGCCCTTCGAGCAGGTGGGCGTGCTCGGCTTTCTCGCCTTCACCGCCGTCTTCTTCCTTCTCATCTTCTACTTCTTCTACTCGAGCCGCGGTGGTCCAGCATGGTCCGGCGGGACGGCGGATGGCGCCGGCGGCGGAGTGAAAGGAGTTTGGGGGCTGGGAGTGGAGATTGGCCGCAGCGGCAGCGGAGGCGGAGGCGACGGTGGCGGCGGCGGAGGAGGAGGAGGAGGAAAAGGAGAAGCGGGGGAGTGCGATTGGTTCGAGGGTGAATGGGTTTGGGACGAAAGTTATCCGCTTTATGAATCGAGGGATTGCAGGTTCTTGGATGAGGGGTTTCGGTGCTCGGAGAATGGGAGGAGGGATCGGTTCTACACCAAGTGGCGGTGGCAGCCGGCGCGGTGCGATCTACCCAGGTTCTAATCCTATTCTTCTCTACATTCTCTCTACCTTTCCCTCTCTCTTTTTTATCTCTTTTTGTTTGTTCTGTTGTTCTAAAGCTCTCTCTTTTTTCTCCTTCTTTTCTTTTTCTTTTTTTTTTTTTTTTGGGGGGGGGGGGGGGACCGGGGGGGTGGGGTGGGAATTAGATTCCGAGCTTTTGCGTATGGGATGAGGTTTTGATGATTTAGCTCTTGATTTGCAGTTCAAAAAATGTTCTTTTCCCTTCTTGTTCTTGGTATATGGGTTGGGGGAAATTTAGATTGTGATTAGGTGGTTCTTTTGGTCTTTAATTTGGATTTACTGAGGTTGTGGGACTGTTCTTGTGTTTTAAATTTGAAATCCTGGTTTAAAGATTCTTCTTTTATTTGTATACCTTTTTTTTTAAACGGAATAAATCACTGAATTGTTTGAAACTTGTTTTGTTCTTTTACTACAAGTTGTTGGTTTTTTGGTTGACTGAAAGGATGTTGTGATTCTTCCACCTAAAAAAAACGAATTTGGGATTCATGAGTCCACCTTACATTCGTTAAGAGTCTTCATTTTATTCTCTCATCTGTTTCTCTTAAAATTTTTAAAGTTTCTAATTAATCAAACTACTCTTCTTCCCCCTTCTTTGTTATTTTAATTTTTCTTACTGTTGCAATGCATTATTACTACTGAAAATACTATATGTTTAATATATTTTTTTGGATTACTTATTTTTCCTCCCCTTTCCTGCTATGCCAACTCCATGTCGCTCCTTCTATTTTGGTTCTTCGAAACGGATCTTTCAAATCTTGCGATTTTTCAAAATGTTATTTTTCTTTATGTTGATTGTGTTTTTAGATCAAATTTCCCTTTGTTTTTTTTTTTTTTTTTTTTTTTGAACATGGATTTAAAAGTTATTTGGGAAGTCCAGCTCTGCTATTTAAATGCTTCGGCTGTTTGTCGGTGGATATAACATTAATTTTATAACCGAAAGGGTGGAGGTGGGATATTTAATTTGATAACCATGGCCTGGCTCCCTTCTATCTGGGGTCTGCTGTCGTTCTTGGTACATTTGTGGAATCTCGAGACTTCCAATTAAATTACTTTATAATTTTTTTTAAAGTAAAATGACTGGGTTTGTCGTTTAATTATATACATATTCTCTTAATTCTATGTGTAAAAGTATCAAATTAAGAGTATTATATATATCATTAGAACAGCATTTTCTCCAATATATATAATACTCTTAATTTGATACTTTTAGTTTTTGAAATGCATTTTCTCCAATTTATTTTCTTTTAAGTATGTGGGTCTTCGCTTTATTGATTATTTTTTCTATTTGTTTTGGCTTAATATCTAGTAGCATCCTTTACTAATGTTTTACCTTTTTTTTTGGATGATTTTAGTGAACCATTACCTTTGGCCTGCTACTCCCCATGTTGCCATCTTACATCAACACTCTTTTAATGATCACCCTTGGTGGATGGGTCAGCTTTCATTAGTTCCTTTTCTTGAGTCCCACCCCATCATGTGAGCTGGGTTTCAGCTATAATACTCTCCTATTTTCTAATGTGGTGGGATGCCTTTGCTCGTGAACTTTTGGATGTTTGTGGGTAACCTTTGCTCGTGTTCACTGTTGAATTTGTTCTCTTATGAGAGAGATCCCTTTCCAATTGAAGTGATTGGTGTTGATTGCCTGAAACTACTCTCAATACTTTTGGAAACAGGAGTTTACGTGATTGCTACTTCTCTTTTGACTTATGCATCAAATAACAATCCATCCTTTTCCTTGTTATTTCTAGGTGGAGCATAGTAAAATTAGTTTATTCATAGACAGTGGTAAGTGTTTACATTTTGGAAGCGAGCAATTAGTGCATTGTTGTTTAACTTTAACCGTATCTTCTCCCATTTTAAAAACAAATCCACAAATTTGTTACATTATCGATGAATACCTTATTTTAATTGGTTTTCTAACATTCTTTATTTTTTTTAAATTGTTGGTTTAATATTTCCCTTTTCATTGAAGGGGTGACATTAATAATTTAAACAAAACAAGGAGAGGCATTGTTGCAATAAACACAACTTACGAAGCTTCACTTTCAGATGTCAATTATTTTTAGAAAAGCGCTGAAGATATGATATTCTTTTCCTAATCCTTTTTTTTTTTCCTTCTATTTGTTTTGCTGAAGATTTGATGCCAAGAAGATGATTGAGAAGCTAAGAAACAGACGACTGGTTTTTGTGGGTGACTCGATTGGGAGGAACCAATGGGAGTCTCTTCTCTGCATGCTTTCTATGGCTGTTCCTGACAAGAGCTCTATCTACGAAGTGAATGGCAGTCCAATTACAAAGCACAAGGGTTTCTTGATTTTCAGATTCAGGGACTACAACTGCACTGTGGAGTATTATAGAGCCCCATTTTTGGTGCTCCAGAGCCGCCCCCCTGCTGGAGTGCCGGAGAAGGTAAAAACCACGCTTAAATTGGACATCATGGATTGGATGTCCGGCCAGTGGAGGGATGCTGATGTGGTGATCTTTAACACTGGGCACTGGTGGAACTATGAGAAGACTATCAGAGGGTAGTTACATAGTTACAACTTACAACTGCACTCCCATTTTGTAGATTCTTCATAATGTATTGTGATAGGACCACTAAGGCCATGTTTCAGTAAACAGGAAACTAAGGGAAAGGAGTGAATGTGGTAAGTAATGGGGCTGGATTATGCGAGGATCAACAGATTGAAGCCATTATTATCATTTCCTTTCCCTCAGTTTCACTGGATAGAAAGAGTGTTCTTTCTTTAAGAAGTGAAGTGGAAAGTAGTATCCATGGGCTTGACTTCTGGATTTTTTTCTCTATATTCAGAGGGTGTTATTTCCAAGAAGGAGAGGAGGTAAAGATGAACATGAGCGTGGATACTGCCTATCGAAGAGCGATTAAGACATTGTTTGACTGGATTGACAGAGAGGTCAATAGGAATAAGACCCAAGTCATCTTCCGCACATATGCTCCTGTCCATTTCAGGTTTGTGGACATGCCTTTTAGTTTATTTGCATTCTTCTTCCTTTAAATTTTATTTCGGAAGAGTTTATTAACTATGTTCTTATAATTCTCCATCATATGACCATTTTATCATCATTCAATTTGTCTGTTAGGGCTTTTGTCTCCTCAAAATATTTTTCAGGTGCTATGGGTGTTTGAAAGTATCTGATCATAGGATATTATTACATATAGAGCATTATATGTCACTAAAGTTCTTTATTTGGGTAATTGAGACCCTTAGAATAGGTCAAACTGTCTAAGTAATGAAATTATGATGTATTTTCTGCTGATATATCCAGTTTTCCGAATCTGCAACAAACTTCTAAAACAAATTCTCAGTTAAATTAGACAATTTGTTCTTACAAAAAAAAAAAAAAGAAAAAAATTTAGGGCCTGTTTGGATGATTGAGCCCAAAATTCCATAGGAATCGTGGGTTTGGGCCAATATAACCATCCAAATCCGGCTTGGCTAGGCAATATGTACACAAACCCAGAATACTTCTGGGGTGGGTTGGCCAGAATCTCATAGGGAGAAAAAAGACCTGATTTGGATGGTTGTATTCGTCCAAACCCACGATTCCTATGGAATTTTGGGCCCAACCATCCAAACAGGCCCTTAATAGGCAAATGTATGTGGAACAAATTCTGTGCTCCCAAACATATCCTAGTAGGCAAAATATGGGCCGAGATGTCTTATTCAATGGCCCGGACCATTTATCATGATTGAGCCTGTCCAACATGCTTAAAAATAGAATTTTTGGAGAGCTCACTCCTAAGATAATGTCGTGATTGATGCATAGTATTTCAATAGCAAAAGATAATATGGTTTTTTAACCATGGTTTAGAATGATTTAGGCCTTGGACTTTTAAGTCCATGTGCTTTAAAATATGGAGCATAATGAGGGGGAGATCGACCTGGATATTCTGGCTTATTAGTAGCACTGAGAACGATGATCTGCACTGTTTATAGTAATCTACATCATCCAAAATGCATGGAAGTTTCTTTTTATAAAAAAATGCATGGGAGCTTAGGTACGTGCATCTAGAGGTTTGAAGATGAGTGACTTTCAAAAATACAAGAAAGGATTTATGTTAGTCCTTGGTTGGCAAGTTTAGAGGCCACTTAAAGTGGGTCACTTGTGTGTTGAGGTGTTTAAACATTATGAAAAGCTCGAGTCATCTTCCTACATTATCTATTATGCTCTAAACCACGGGGTAAAAATATGTTAGTTATGAACTTATACCTGAAATATTAATGGGTATATGTGTGTATGTGTATGTGCATGTATGCATGTGAGAGAGAGAATTTTACTCTTGGGTTTTTCATTTTGTTTTTGCATTAGAGATGCATGCAGTTTCCTAAACCAAACTTTGTCAAATTTTCCCTTCATCTGGACTCTTCCCAACTGTATGGCAACTTCAAAGGATTTTGGTGCATAAGTTTATGCTCTACCACATCCAATAATGTTGCTTACCTGCCAATTGCCTTTCTAGGTTTCATGGTGAAAACTTATATTACCTAAGTGTATTCCCTAGGTTTTCTGCATCACTTCCTAGAGTGTTGATGTTGCATCGGTACTTGTAAACATCTTTTTGACCATTATATCTTGCATCTGAGTTCCCATACCTTCCATTTTCACAACCACAGAATCTTCTATACTTGCTAGTCTTCTTGCGGCCTCTATGAAAATTTGATGTATCAATCCAGAAATATATTTTTGAGGCTTTTTGGAGCTTGAAGACTTGAGCAAATGGGAGAGTATGATAACTCGGATTAACAAAGAAAAGTAAAAAGACTTCCATTTGATTAGGAAAATAAGGCATCCTGAGCTTAATTCCGGCTACCATCCATCAAGCTGGATGATATCTTTTAGGAATTGTGAAAGATAAAGAAATCACACTCAAAGGAGAAAAAGGTATGATAGGAAGTCCAATTTACAAAGGTTCACCCGGTTGATACAGATGGTTTAAAGGATTCAAAAAGTGATGCCTTATAAAAAAATGATGCTAAGAATTATGTCACATTTGTCTATTAGAGATAGATGATCAATGTCAAAATTCTAGCATATCAGTTTGAATGCTACTGCTATAATTATCAAAACTTCCACAGGCTGTGTAAGAACAACATGCAAGTTAATGGAGTACACACACATTCCTAAAAATACATGTCTAGGCTCAGGCTTACACAGGATTCCTGTCAGCTTTGGGTGTTAATGTCCAGCATATGGGTTTGGTAATAAGAATAATGCATCTAATTTAGCTAAGGAGCTAACACCTGACACTATATGCCCCTAATGACTATGAGTTTCAATTGATTGGCATTCAAATTGAAATTGTTAAATGCTTATATGCTCTTAACTGGAGTGAATTTGACTCTGCCAATAGGAATAAGTCTTCAAAAGACACATTCTGATATTGATGCCATATTGTTTGGGATCAAGTCCAACTCAAAACAAGTCACTATAAAAGTCATATCGTCATCATATATACGTGAATCCATCAGCAAATGCATTTCATCAGATATTTTTGGAAGATAATATTCTCTCCAGTAACTGAACTTCTTTCTCTGCAAAAAATGCACAAAACATCCATGGTATAAAACTATACCATGAGAGTTCACTGATTCTGGAGCTTTTATAAACTTTTTGGTTATGTATTTTATTTCACAGAGGTGGCGACTGGAAGACAGGAGGAAGCTGTCACTTGGAGAAATTCCCAGAGTTGAGTTCTTCATCAATGTCCCTGAAAGACTGGGATCATCTGCTGAAACCATTTAGAAATGTGACTTTGGAGAATTTTTCTGGGACTCGGGTGCTAGAGTTGGATGTGCTGAATGTCACCCAGATGACTGCTCGAAGGAGAGATGGCCATTTATCCATATTTTACCTTGGTCCATCAGGTCCTGCCCCTCTCCACAGGCAGGATTGCAGTCACTGGTGCTTACCTGGGGTCCCTGATGCATGGAATGAGCTGCTGTATGCACTCTTTTTGAAATGGGAATCCATGATCTATCAAAATGTTTCTGCTTTGGGCAACACCAGGGTAAAGCTGGACTCATAAAGGTGCTAAACTCATCATGGCAGATAATTTGCATTGCAGTTCTGCAAGAAAGTGCACAACGGACACCTTCCAGGTTCCTGGTTGAAGCCTTTTGTGGGTGGAGGCATATCATACATAAGGGCCAACGCCATATTTTACAAGATTTGTCGATACAGGCTATGGGTGTAGCAAATATAGAAGCATAGGCAATCAACAAATTAACTTTGTAAATAGAAAAATTGATGTCTGCAATTTTTTATTAGATAAATGGCATCAATCTCTATATAGGATCGAGAATTATATATAGCAGCAGGATGTTTGGAAAGTCTGGATTTCAGCAAAGCCTTCTGCTTTCGAATCACCTGTTAAGCTGTTGCATCTACCTTTTCCCCCTTTTTTAGTTAATTTTGTTTCCATCATTTTTAATTTGTAGTGACATAAAGAAAAGAATTTTGTGTGAGCTTTTGTCAGATTGTAAAGTTGAGTATTTGATGGTTGTAATTGGTTGCTGTGGCTGGGAAAACCCAGTCGAAGGGCAAAGGTGTTCGAAGTTATTAGCATTCAGCATGTGTGATTCTGGTTGATTGAAAGAGGGAGGAGTGCTTGTGAATCTTCAAGAACTCACCAATCAATGTTAGTGATTAATCTTAAGTTATAAAACTTTTATTATTACTATTATCATTATTATGCAAGATTGACAGGTACATGCCAACATTGAGTTGATATTCTTCTTTATTTTTTCTCTGAAAATTTTGAGTCTAATAATGATTATACTTGATGAGTCTGCTTGGTGAATTGTTATTGCCCAATTAGTCTAATTGGGATTTATATCCTTATTTGAAATTTTCTATATGTAACCAAGAGGAGGTTACTTGTTGCAGTTGGTTGTTGGTTGTCTTAAACAACATGTCAATGGTTTGTAGGTTTGGCATGAACCTGTATCTTAGATAGGACCTTGGTTATGGTTGTCAGGTTGTCACTTTGTCCCTATGAAGCCAAAATCTCTAGCAACTGCTGTTTAGCCTGATCGAGTTTGATGTCTTGGACTGGCACATTGTCATATGGAGGACATGAGAAGTACAAGTTGAATGTCAGCATATATTTTCATGTGAGAAGCTGGAAATGCTGATAAAATATGACTGAAATAAAAAAAAAAAAAAAGTGTTGATGATATCTTAAGTGGAAAAAGTTATTTGTCCCCTTAATTTCAGGCTGGTTTGATCTTATTTCTTTGAAGACAAAGGTTACTCGGGGGGAACTGGGGTCCCCTGATTTAAAAAGTCCAAAGAGGTGGTCGGCTCAGCATTTTGGAGTTGGAATTTAAAGATCCGAACCTTCTCCTTGCTCTGGATGGAATGCAGTGAACCAGAAAACAATTTTTTATGGGAAAAGAAAAGGCAATTCAATTAGAAATCAAATCAGAATTATCTATATAATAATAAAAAAACTATATACGAATATTAGAGATAGTATTTTGTATTGACACATAAAATTATAAGATAATCTCTCATAATGTCATGTATCAAATTTGTTTTATTTATTTTAAATAAAAATATAAATATAAATAGTATGATAAAAAATAATATCAAATACAGTAATTTTTACTGATTTCGAAGGTTATTTTTGAAAAAAAAAACTCTCAAAGATTCTTTTAATCTCGTCATAGGATTAATTAGTGAGAACAACCTTTAATCTATATAATAATAGTCAAGCAATATACTAGTATTAGGGGTATTATTCTGTGTTGATACGTAAGATTATAAGATAATTTTTCACAACACCACGTATCAAGTTTTATTTTTTTATTTTTATATTTTTTAAATAAGAATCTATCTATCTATATAATAATAATAAAGTAATATCTAGATATTAGGGATGGCATTCCATATTGACAGATAAGCCATGTGTCAAGTTTTATTTTTTTATTTTTTAAATAAAAATAAAAATATAAATAGTATGATAAAAAAATAATACTAAATGTAGCAATTTTCATCGATTTCAGGGCCATCTTTGGAAAAAAGAACTTTCAGAGATTCTTTAAATCTTATCATGGGATTAATTGGTGAGAGCAATCTTTAATATAAAATAATATTATTATTATCAATTAAATCCTAACAGCAGAGGGTTGAGTGTTAGTTGGTTTTACAATAAATAACCTCTCAACCACCACTACAACAATTAGGTCTTGATAGTAGGCATGGCAATTCAGTCGGATCGGATCATGTACAAGTTGAATCAATGCGGGTCGGGTTAGAAAATTATCAATCCAAACTTGAGCTATTTGTTAAATAGATTAAAAATTCAAATCTAAATCTTACCTGTTTATTAAATAGATAATCCCATCCGATCCATTTAATTCGTTTATTAAATAGATCAAATTAAGTTAAATGGATTAAATAGGTTAAACGGATCGGGTTAAATAGATTAGAAACAAATTAAGTCAGTTTTAAATAGGTTAAACATGTCGGCTTAAATGTATCAGAAATAGATTAAATAAGTTTTAAATAGATTAAACAGGTTAAATAGATTATCTGATTTAATCTGATTTAAATATTAAATAGATTAAATGAATTAAATGAATCAGATATTTAAAACACAAATTCAATCCAAATATTAAACAGGTTAAACGAGTTGATCTGTTTATGACCTAAATCCATTTAGTCTCAATCTAAATCTATTTATGATGGGTTGAACATGGGTCAGATTGGTAGGTTGGTGGGTCGGATCATATTTTGCCGATCCTAGTTAATAGTTTATCAAATGAGCGACTATATGTATGTTATCCAAAAGATGTTTTAATGCAAAATTAAATTATATACTTGATCTATCTGTTTGGATACTTCTAAAATTTTACTATTTAAAAAATAAAAAGATATCAATACATTTTATATATTTTCCTACAACAACCTTACTTGCATTTCTAAGAATTAAATGAATCATAATTTTTTCTATTTATGCTGCAATAGAAGAATAGTATAGTGTTGAGGTCTACTGCCCAATCGTACCAACCCATCACCTCCACCCAGCGTGAGGTATTGTCCGCTCTGGAACGGGACCCAGGCCTTTGGCCCAGTCAGCACCCCGCCCCGCACGGTTTTGCCCCGCAAAAGGTGCCTCACGTGGGAGAATGAGGCTGGTAGTACTTAAGCAGTAGAGTCCCTTGATTGTATCCGGTATGGGACTTTCGGGCTCAATACCCCCGATGCCCATCCCACAACAGAGCCCCCCAGCAAGGGAGTACTACTGCGCAGGTAGGGGATGGGTTCCCACAGATAGCGCCAATTGTTGAAGTCTACCGTCCAGTCGTACCAACCCATCACCTCCATCCAGTGTGAGGTATTGTCCGCTCTGGAACGGAGCCCAGGCTTTTGGTCCAGTCAGTACCCCGCCCCGCACGGTTTTGCCCTGCAAAAAGTGTCTCACGTGGGAGAGGGAGGCTGGTAGTACTTAAGCAGTAGAGTCCTTTGATTGTATCCGGTATGGGACTTTCGGGCTCAATGCCCCCGATGCCCATCCCACAATATGTAGCATGTAGATCAATGTGTTCCAAAGTAGTATTTAATACAAAAATTCTAGACGGACATTATATATTTTATATTAAATTTATTTTAAATGGTTTTAATTATAATTTACTCTGACTGGTTGACCTGACGGTTGGACCACGAGCAAATGAGTTAGCTCCTTGGCCGGGTTGGTCATTTATTATTATTTTTTTTAAAACAGAAAATTTATGCAACGGAGGAAATTCTTTTTCCGTGTCTATTCACCTTTTGTGTTTAATAAATTTTAGGATTTAGTGAGATTTGTTATTTCAATATCGAATCCTGTACTGACAAAATTTATTACAATATATACAGTATGGTAATATCTGAATAATATGATACACCATAGATATCTTTTGTATTGGATGATATGAGATGGTCCAATAAATCATAGGATTTAGTATACCACCTAAATTGATTTCATGACAAGTTTACCATGCCATTCATCTGACCCAGTTAATAATTAGGATTTGAACATGTTATACTACTCAAAATTTAGCCCATAATTTAATTTCATATTCATGTATTTTTTTATCTATACTTCAGTTTTGCAAAGATTTTATGATGAATATAGGAGGACTCTCCACCTGGATTTTTTTTTTTTGGCTGATGATAATATTCACAGGTTGAGGTACGTACAAAATAGATACAGAATGTGTTGGGTTGGGCAGGGTTTCAAGGGTTCCCCTCCTAGACCCATGCAATGATGTGACCACGATATGTGGCATTAGGAGTTGATGCCTGGCTCTGCTTAGAATTCGTTGGGGAGTCGTATTCGCTTTTCAAGTGGTGCTTTATTGCAATAACGCTGCCACCATTTCGGAAATGTTTGATTTCCATTTCTTTTAAGTACAGTAATGCAATGTCGAAGCGTCATATTTTTTAGATCTGAGATTAAATAAAAAAATATTTTTTTATAAAAAATTAATATATTATAAATATTAATTATTATTAAAAAATTAATCTACGTGTAATAATTTTTTATAAATATATTTGTTAAGCAATATATAAAATTTATTATTAATTTATTTAATTATTTTTCTTACTATGATATTGTAGAAAGTTATTTTTGTATGTCATTGGAATATCAATGCAGGGTCTGGGATGACCGTCCAATTTGATCCGCCCCAGGGTTGGTCTTGCTTGTGGGCATATTTCAAATCAAAAATCTCCGCTCCTTCCAAAGGATCCAAGAGACCATGACTGCCTGACTATTTTTTGTTTGTTTAAAAATAAATAAATAAATAAATAAATAAATAAATAAATAAATATATATATATATATATATATATATATATATATATATATATATATATATATATATATATATATATATATATATATATATATATATATGGGTAAAAGTTTGTTTGGAAATATTTGTTGGTAGGAGATCTCACCAATTTGTCCATTATTCCTTATGGTTTTTGGGTTATGCTAATTTTTTGTTTCTATAGAATAGTTAACCAAACACCAGCAGAAAAATTACGAGGAGAAAGTGGCCTACGGTCTTCTCTTCTGAGCAGCACTTTTTTTTTTTTTTTTGGTTAAAAGTCAGCCAATTGAAGATTTTGGCTTCTTAGTGTTTTCCAATTGGATTTGGTGAATTGTGGTAAGATTTCTACGTAGCTCACGAATGATTAGCATTTTTTTATTAAAAAAATTTGATATATTCTATTATGATACAGAAAAAAGGACATTATTAGTTTCATATTGATTGTGAGTTAAGAAAAATTTTGATTTATATAAAAATGATCATTTTTCTTACGTGAGGTATCGTTTGAAGGATAAAATTATAAGATCAATGGATCAAAGTGGATAATACCTCATGTATCAAATCATATGTCCTAGGCAGAGAACCATTCCTGCAACTGTGAGACTCCTTCAGGGAGAGAAGGGTATCTTCCATCCAGACATAAACTCAGATGCTGTGGTGTAGAAGAGAAGGTATTATTAGTCTTACATTAGTTTCTTCTCCAGAGAGAGAAAAGCATATTTTATCCGCACACAAATTCACATTAGTCTTATATTGGTTCAAAAAAAATCTTAGTTTATATAGAAAAAAATTATTCTTCCCACGTAAGGTACCTTTTGAAAGAAAATTGTAAGATCCATAGATTAGAGTGGACAATACTTCATAAGTCAATCCATGAGCCTTTGGCCACAACACATCCTATTTCTATTCCACCATGTCAAGTTTGCTTTGAAATTTTATGATGCTGATCATTGTTTGAGTTTCTGTGTTCTTCCCCCTCCATTAGTGTTCATGATCGTGCCGAAGAGGTCTCAAATGTTATTTGTGTTTAAAAAGAAAAGAAATCTACAATTAAGGCTTCCTGTTAAATCCAGAAAAACTTCTTCGAGGGTCCGCTACTCAACTAGTGATCATGCCAAAGGGAAACATGCGAAACGTGCATCTTGTTGCCAATTTGGAAGCAATTCTTAAGGCTGAAAAAATCGTTTACCTTCAAACTGATGTGAGTTTGAGGTGTTTGAAGGCTGATAAGCAGGACGGTGGACGGTCTGAATGAGTTTACACCAAGTTTTGCTGGTCTTTTGAAGTTTCTCCATCATCTTGCATTGATGGCAAGTTTTGAGGTTTATCACCCCCAACCCTCCTATAGCTTCTGGCCTACATACTCAATCCCAGCTTACTAAACAACGAGCTCCATTATTGCTTTTATCCCCCTACTAAAGGAGATCTCTTCGTTTTTCATCAATTTTTTCTATTACCTCTAAGTTTTGCAAAGATTGCAAACTTAAACTCAAATTGACTTCAGAACAAGGGTTAGGATATAAAATTTCTTGATTAACATACATTAATGATCATATGTAAATTCAAATAGGGTTAGTGTGATAGCCCAGCCCAGCCAGACGATCAAAGCCCAAAAAAAAAAAAAAAAAAAAAAAAAAAAAAACAGGAAACAGGGGAATTCAAAAACCGGGAAGAAGACTCCCGATGGGAGTCTCCTTCTCCGGCGAAACCCAAGGAAATCGGGACTCCTAGGACCCCTCGGAGTCCTAGGATCCTCTATAAGTAGACCCCTCCCCTTTGAGACCCAAGATCGGCCTCCTCCCTCACTCTTTTTCTCCGATTTTCCCGAAGAAGAGCCGCCGGCACAGTTGGGTTCTCGCTGTGTTTTCTCTCCGACGAGGTCCCAAGAAGCCGAGGTAAGTTTTCCCTCTTCCTCCCCTCTTTCTTCTCCTTCCTCCCCGTGCACTGTGCGCGGCTGCCGGCAACGAGAGTCGCCGATTTTTCATTGGGAAAGAGACCCTGTTTTTGGGTCTCTTTTCCTTGAATTTTCCGGCGCCGGCGATCGGAATTGATCGCCGGCCCCGCTCCTCCGTGACCGGGGGAGTGGCCCCCCGTCGGCCGCCGGCCTCCGCCGCGGCGGCCGTGGCCTGAACGGCCCAGCAAAGCATGGGCCACGCCGGTCCTCTGTTCCGGCGTAGGAAGAACCAGGAAAAAAAAAAAAAAGAAGAAAAGAAGAAAAAGAAGAAAAAAAGAAAAAGAAGAAAAAGAAAAGAGAAAGAAGGAAAAAGAAAAGAAAAAGAAAAGGAAAAAGGAAAAAAAAAATAATAAAATTGATGAGAGAGAGAGTTTCTCTCTCTTCTCTCTCTTCACTTCAGTCTGAACCCTGACTTTCTCTCTCTAGAATCCTCTCTCTAGATTATTTCTCTCTCCTAAGATTTTTAGAATTTTGAGAAGAATGATGATGAATTTAAATGATTCTCGTAATGGATTTTTGATCTGTGATCGTCGGACGATACACCGACATCCACTTTGATCAGATCAAGTATTTTTAGATTTTATTTCTCATGATCTTATTTAATTATCCACATGATAATTTTAGCATGATTTGATCTGATCGATCAGAATTTGTTAAATCATATTGTCTGAAGAATTCAAGATGAGTTTTCTCTCTCTAGAATTTTCTCTCTCTAAAATTTTCTCTCTCTAAAATATTCTCTCTCTTGATTGATTCTCTCTCTAAAAAAAAAAGGTTAGTGAATGAAAAAATTTCTTTTAATAAGTCTGATCTGATTCTAATGAAGAACCTTGATCCATGATTGTCAGACAGCGTACTGGCACCCACTCTAATCAGACCATAAATCTTTAGATTTGATCATCCATGATTTCCGATCTAGCCATGACTTGATTTGATCACATTGATTTCACCAATCGAGATATTGGACCCATCGTAATGTTGGATTGTGTCACCTGATCAATTCGAATTATACCTCATGAATTCTCTCTCCTCTGATTTTCTCTCTCCACTTGATTTTATGAAATCGATGAAGAAACCTTGGTCCTATCACTTCGAATCCAATTTGATCTGATAGTCAAACTTTGGATCGTTTAGGTCCTAATTAGATTTTGATTAGATGAAATTAGATGATCGGATCCAATCTAAACCGTTGAAATATAGAATTCGTATTCTTTCTAATTATTCAAATTGATTCTGTATAGGATTGTGGATGTTTGATCATGGGATATCGCGATATGATCTACGAATAGAATTTTTGGAAAAAAATTTATAGAATTTTATGGACTTATTGGAATGCGTTCGAGGTAAGTAATGTTTCACTTTTTCTAGATTTATCAACAAATTATAATGTTTTCTTCTGACATGATTTGTGAAACGATGCATGAATTGGATGAATGGTATTTTGTTATGAAAATATCTTATTTGAAATGTTATGATGAAGCATGATTGAATATATTGATTTCATGATGCATTATATTGATTGATTTCGATACTACATGATTATATGTTTTATTATCGAAATTAGAATATGAAACATGATTATGAAGAATTATGATATAAGAAACAATAAGAATTGACAATCTGACTATGTTGAGGACCCCGCCAATGGGGGCATATACGTTGGCAATTGACTGTCCTGAGGGTTTACGTCGCCAGTAAGACCAGCGACATGTCGTCAGATAGACCAGCGACAAAACCGCCAGTTAGACCAGCGGTTCCAAAGGACTTGGCTGCCAGATGATTCGCAGCCCACCGCAAGCAGATACGCGGTATTATGACCCTGCCACAGGGATAATGTGGTCATAGCTCATGGTTGACGAAAAGAAATTGAAGAACAAAAGAAATTGAAATCCCGAAAGAAACTTGAAATTTCGAAAAAAAAGAAATGAATTTGGCATGAATTATATTGCATAATTGAAATTGATTTCGAATTGATGAACTCTATATGCTTATTTTCTATAAATGATTATTTACTTATATGCCTGATGAAATCTGTTGAGAAGTGATCGTTGCTTACTGGGCTGTCTAGCTCATTACCTCTTATTTTACTGTTTTTACAGATGTTGAGGAATTAAGATGATACAAGATATGAATAGAGGAGTGATCAGAAGCAGAATCTTCGTATTTTTATTTTAGGTTGGAAGGCTTATTGAATTTGATGCAAAGCCTTTGAATTATTGTTGAATTTATTGAGATATTAAAAAAAAAAAAAATTTAGGTCGTTATGTTTTGGATTTAAATTATTGAATAATTATTCCGCTGTTGTTTTAGGATAGCATGATAAGATGCCTTGCATGCTTATGGGAAGAGTTTTCTATGAGTATGCGGCGGTTGCCGCGACCCTCGATTCACAAATCTCGGGTCGGGGGCGTGACAATTAATATGGTATCAGAGCATAAGTGGATGAATTATGAAACATAGAATCAGATATAGAATGGGTGTTAGTGGATAGACACCAGGGACATTATAAGGTAGATCTTTGATGATTGTAGTGGGAGAAATATTTATAAATTTTGACTAAACATTGAGATTATGTATGAAAGGATCACAATAGATTATAACATATAGAATTTGAAATATGATGGATGATCTATTGATCATGATATGATTACTTAGATCTTGATCGAAAGTAATCACAAAAGGATTGATATAAAATTGTATTGTGCATTATGGTTATTAATTTGATCATTGGTTATTCAAGTGAATCGTAAGTTCAAATTCGATGTGAGAATAATATTATGATATTACTTCTAGTTGAGAAATTGACTATTATTGGCAAGATAAAGATTTGATAATAAAATATTATTCCAGAATGGGCTAAGAAAAATCTTTTATGATGCTTGATTGAAATATTTATCGAAATTGAATTTGGTATGTGGATTATATATAAAGTGGCATATTAGGATGAATGCATATTTGAGGATATTGCAAAGAAACCTATTTCTTATTGATGAAATTGATTATGAGGTTGTAGAATATTCATTGTATTGGAAGCTTTAATCATCATTTTTAGATCTAAATAATAGATCTTATTATGCCTCTTGGAGACTACATGATGTGTGTGAAATTTCAATTTAAAGATTTCGTATCTAAGTTGATTAAGAGATTTTTTGATATTATTGTTGAGGTTGTTAATGAAAAATTGATATCTTCAGATTAAGATAAAAGATCTGATTTATATTTATTTCAGATTAAGGGACCTATGTGAATTTACAATTAAGAAATCTTGGATTTAAGAATTGATATGGAGTTTCCTTTGCTTTTGTTAACGAGGTCCTTAATTGAATCTACTATTAAATAGAGATTTGATTTTTTTTTTTTTGAAGCTTGTATGATTGTTATGAAAGGATATTTGATAGATATTGAAGATCCTGATGATAGAAATTTTAGAAAAAAAAATAATGATTTGAAATTCTTATATATTCTGATTATGTCCAAATTTGGTGGAGCATCGAAGGATTTTTTTTTTTTTCATTAATTTGACTTATAAAGATTTTTGGTTTGAAAATTATCGAATTGAATTGATATGAGAATTGAGATTTGATTCATATTGATTATAGTAAATCTATATGATGGTTTAAATATTATATTGGACTCAAGGGTTAATCAAGATTATTGTACACCAGTGAAGGTATGAATGAGAATCGAAAGCTAATCTTTGATTTCAATTGAAATTTGAAATTTGAGGATAAAGAAATAATTTGATCCAACTTTTTTTTGGTGAACCTAAGAAATTTTGATTGTTAGATCAGAGTGCGCAGCGGAAGCATGGTAATCTGAACTACTTTGAGTAAGTCAGGAATGTTGACCCTTTGAGTTAAAGAATTATGATAGATGATATGGTTTGATACAAGAAATTTATTGATATTAGAAAGAATAATATTTTAAAATTTTGAATTATTTTAGATATCCTAATGTGACTTTTTAAAAGTAGTGCTTCCACCTACTATGCTACAAAAAATAATTAGCATCCTAATTCTAGGATGAGTGGACCTTTGATTTTAGATTTAGAATATTTAGAGATAAATTTTCTCTATTCTAGAATTAAATTTTATAATTCTTTATTAAGAAGAATTTGAGATTGTTTATCAAATGATGATTTTGATCTTAGATTAGTATACTCAAATAATTATCTCCAGAGTATAATGAAATTTGAAATTTGAACTCTTTTGATTATTATTATTTCTCCGACTGAATGAAAAAGATTAAGGTTATCTATTGATATTGACGATTGTTCTACAAAAGATAGATTGGAGTTATTCATAATTTGATAATGAATCGATTAATTAAGTGATGTTAATGTTTAGATAAAGAAAATTGATATACTTAGAATATTTAAGAGTTTGAGGGTTTGAGTAAGAAAATTTCGATGACTAGAAATAGTGATATTGATTCAATCAACAATGATGATATTGATCTTTATAAAATGACTTAATGATGAAGTTGTATCGAGAATTAAAATATCAAAAGTTCGAGAATGAGATTGAAATGATTAATCTTAAACCTTTGAAAGTATGAATAAGAGAAATATTTTTAAAATTTTGATTGATTGGGATATCGTCAATGATTCATAGAAGTATGTTTTCCTATCTTATGATGGATTAAAATTAAGAGTGGTTAATATTTTGAAATAAAATAAATGATGAATGAAGTTCTTATGCAAGAATAGAGACATTGATCCTCTTCTATTCACAAGAGATAGATTTGATTTTAATTTGAGTCATGAGATATTGAATGTTAATTTTTACAGGAAATAAGATCATAATTTTGAAATCTTGAAACATTGAAAATCTTTGAGACGTGGATCTTGATAAATAAGAAAATGAGTGGTTCCGTTTCAGATAGATATTTGATGTACCGACTTTTTCTTATGAAATGATTTAAGAATGAATTTATATCAAGAATTAGAATATTTGTGGATGAGATTCAAGTAAGAAAGTATGAAGACTCAAGCAAGAAAAATTTCGAGGACGAAATTTCTTTTTAGGGGTGAAGAATGTGATAGCCCAGCCCAGCCAGTCGATCAAAGCCCAAAAAAAAAAAAAAAAAAAGTAGGAAACAGGGGAATTCAAAAATCGGGAAGAAGACTCCCCGATGGGAGTCTCCTTCTCCGGCGAAACCCAAGGAAATCGGGACTCCTAGGACCCCTCGGAGTCCTAGGATCCTCTATAAGTAGACCCCTCCCCTTTGAGACCCAAGATCGGCCTCCTCCCTCACTCTTTTTCTCCGATTTTCCCGAAGAAGAGCCGTCGGCACAGTTGGGTTCTCGCCGTGTTTTCTCTCCGACGAGGTCCCAAGAAGCCGAGGTAAGTTTTCCCTCTTCCTCCCTCTTTCTTCTCCTTCCTCCCCGTGCACTGTGCGCGGCTGCCGGCGACGAGAGTCGCCGATTTTTCATTGGGAAAGAGACCCTGTTTTTGGGTCTCTTTTCCTTGAATTTTCCGGCGCCGGCGATCGGAATTGATCGCCGGCCCCGCTCCTCCGTGACCGGGGGAGTGGCCCCCCGTCGGCCGCCGGCCTCCGCCGCGGCGGCCGTGGCCTGAACGGCCCAGCAAAGCATGGGCCACGCCGGTCCTCTGTTCCGACGTAGGAAGAACCAGGAAAAAAAAAAAAAGAAGAAAAGAAGAAAAAGAAGAAAAAAAGAAAAAGAAGAAAAAGAAAAGTGAAAGAAGGAAAAAGAAAAGAAAAAGAAAAGGGAAAAGGAAAAAAAAATAATAAAATTGATGAGAGAGAGAGTTTCTCTCTCTTCTCTCTCTTCACTTCAGTCTGAACCCTGACTTTCTCTCTCTAGAATTAGATTTTCTCTCTCTACTTTCTCTCTCTAGAATCCTCTCTCTAGATTATTTCTCTCTCCTAAGATTTTTAGAATTTTGAGAAGAATGATGATGAATTTAAATGATTCTCGTAATGGATTTTTGATCTGTGATCGTCGGACGATACACCGACATCCACTTTGATCAGATCAAGTATTTTTAGATTTTATTTCTCATGATCTTATTTAATTATCCACATGATAATTTTAGCATGATTTGATCTGATCGATCAGAATTTGTTAAATCATATTGTCTGAAGAATTCAAGATGAGTTTTCTCTCTCTAGAATTTTCTCTCTCTAAAATTTTCTCTCTCTAAAATATTCTCTCTCTTGATTGATTCTCTCTCTAAAAAAAAAAGGTTAGTGAATGAAGAAATTTCTTTTAATAAGTCTGATCTGATTCTAATGAAGAACCTTGATCCATGATTGTCAGACAGCGTACTGGCACCCACTCTAATCAGATCATAAATCTTTAGATTTGATCATCCATGATTTTCGATCTAGTCATGACTTGATTTGATCACATTGATTTCACCAATCGAGATATTGGACCCATCGTAATGTTGGATTGTGTCACCTGATCAATTCGAATTATACCTCATGAATTCTCTCTCCTCTGATTTTCTCTCTCCACTTGATTTTATGAAATCGATGAAGAAACCTTGGTCCTATCACTTCGAATCCGATTTGATCTGATAGTCAAACTTTGGATCGTTTAGGTCCTAATTAGATTTTGATTAGATGAAATTAGATGATCGGATCCAATCTAAACCGTTGAAATATAGAATTCGTATTCTTTCTAATTATTCAAATTGATTCTGTATAGGATTGTGGATGTTTGATCATGGGATATCGCGATATGATCTACGAACAGAATTTTTGGAAGAAAATTTATAGAATTTTATGGACTTATTGGAATGCGTTCGAGGTAAGTAATGTTTCACTTTTTCTAGATTTATCAGCAAATTGTAATATTTTCTTCTGACATGATTTGTGAAACGATGCATGAATTGGATGAATGGTATTTTGTTATGAAAATATCTTATTTGAAATGTTATGATGAAGCATGATTGAATATATTGATTTCATGATGCATTATATTGATTGATTTCGATACTACATGATTATATGTTTTATTATCGAAATTAGAATATGAAACATGATTATGAAGAATTATGATATAAGAAACAATAAGAATTGACAACCTGACTATGTTGAGGACCCCGCCAATGGGGGCATATACGTTGGCAATTGACTGTCCTGAGGGTTTACGTCGCTAGTAAGACCAGCGACATGTCGTCAGATAGACCAGCGACAAAACCGCCAGTTAGACCAGCGGTTCCAAAGGACTTGGCTGCCAGATGATTCGCAGCCCACCGCAAGCAGATACGCGGTATTATGACCCTGCCACAGGGATAATGTGGTCATAGCTCATGGTTGACGAAAAGAAATTGAAGAACAAAAGAAATTGAAATCCCGAAAGAAACTTGAAATTTCGAAAAAAAAGAAATGAATTTGGCATGAATTATATTGCATAATTGAAATTGATTTCGAATTGATGAACTCTATATGCTTATTTTCTATAAATGATTATTTACTTATATGCCTGATGAAATCTGTTGAGAAGTGATCGTTGCTTACTGGGCTGTCTAGCTCATTACCTCTTATTTTACTGTTTTTACAGATGTTGAGGAATTAAGATGATACAAGATATGAATAGAGGAGTGATCAGAAGCAGAATCTTCGTATTTTTATTTTAGGTTTGAAGGCTTATTGAATTTGATGCAAAGCCTTTGAATTATTGTTGAATTTATTGAGATATTAAAAAAAAAAAAAATTTAGGTCGTTATGTTTTGGATTTAAATTATTGAATAATTATTCCGCTGTTGTTTTAGGATAGCATGATAAGATGCCTTGCATGCTTATGAAAAGAGTTTTCTATGAGTATGCGGCGGTTGCCGTGACCCTCGATTCACAAATCTCGGATCGGGGGCGTGACAGTTAGGATCTCTTTTTTTTTTTCTTTTTTTTTTCCCTCTCTTTTATTCCTCACATGGTAATTATCCAAACTGGATATCAGTTATCCACACCTCTTATTTTTTGTATCACACCATGTCTTATAAAAGAAAAAAAAAAAAAGATTAAGTGGCTTCTCACATTTATAACTCTTATGTTATTAGCATAAAGAGGTGCATGGTACAAGGATTTCCCAGGCGGTTACCTCTACTACTACCACTCTCACATTAATTCTCTAGTCATGATGTTCTGGAAAAGTCCGTCAGGATGCCCAACACTAGTACATGTACGAGCAATAATTGAGGTGGGCTCTGGTTGGGTCAACTTTTATTTAAATTCAACGAGAACTGCATGTAGACCATGGCTATTTCTGATCAATATTATGTTGGATTCCACAGTTGGAGAATAGTGTCTAAAGGAGAGAGATTGACCATTGGTCATTGCTCTCTTATTTGTCGTTTATTACCTGTCGGAACTTTGATAGGCCAGATCGCTGAAACAGGCCAAGGGCTATCTATCTTCTCTTATTCAGAAAAATATAGTAATATAAAAAAAATATAAATAATAGATTTTGAAGCTATTTTTTTTATATGTGGAAGAGCATGAATAATTTTTTTCTTTAAATATTATCTAAAAAAATATAAATTTTTAGATAAATTTTTATTCATAAAAAAATAGATTCTAAAAATATAAATAATTATATAAAAGTTTATTACGGTCCTTAATGGAAGTAGGCCAGGGATCCATCTATCTCCTCCTCAGGATGTAAATTCTAGCCAAAATTTGAGAGTGGGTGGGTTTCGCATCCAAGTTCTTCAAAGTCAAAAACTTCACCTATGGTTGGCACTCTTGATGAGATGAACAAATTCTTACGCTATACAAAGTAACTTAATTTTTCTTATTTTTTAATTTAAAAAATAATTCAATTATTTTTTTATTTTATGAAATTTTCATAATAAACTTCAATAATTTTCTGTCTCAAAGATTTAAATTAATAGAAGATGAATTGTGAGAAATCTATTTTTGCAAAATAAGAGTCACACCTCTCCAATAGTCTAAATTTATTATAATTTATACTTATAGAAAAAAATTAAAAATATTATAAATTTGAAATATTATATGGAAAGTGAATTTTAATTTATTTAATAAAAAGTATAGATCAAAAATAATACAGCAGATAACTTTCAAACAATTTCGTGCGGGAAGGATATTAGTGAGTAATCCATGGTTAATTTTTTTTAAACTTGCCTTATGATGCATGATAACTAGGTAGAAGATGAGCACTATGCATCACAAAAAAATATCGTACGTCTCAGTCATCACATTTTGGGGAAGGTTACTCCAAAGCCTATAATCGAACCCAACATGATAAGAGAAATTCTTTGTCCACCACAGGTGATATAGAAAATTCGATATAGAGCATACCATCTTATCCCATTGATCCATGTAGTCATCATTTTTCAACACGTATTTAATACTTATAGGTCGGCTTTTTTATTTAAAAATTTTATATGATGAAAATATTTTTGTACTTCAGAAAAAATTATTTTGTAGCATAATATGGCTCACGATATTATAATATTATCTAAAATATCGAAAGGGATATTTTTATTCAACTACCTTCTCATGCGCATTTAATATTTGCAGATCGATTTTTTTTTTAAAATTTTAAATAATAAAAATATCTTTATTTTTTTAAAAAAATTATGATATTCTATGCACATTATGATGTTTCGTCTATATTATGATATCTTATGGACAAAAATTATGACTTTTTAGATGTAGGATGTTATAATATGGACATAGAATGTCATAATTTTTTTAAAGAGTAGAGATATTTTCGTCATATAAAATTTTTAAATAAAAAAATTGATCTACAAATTTTAAATATATATTAAAAAATAATAATTATATAAATTAATCAAATAAATTTATATATTTTACGTCGGATTTTCTATGCCGTCCGTGCACACAGATAATTTTGCAACATCATAAATGAGAAATCAATTTGGCACGGTGTATATTGGGCTTAGGTCGGATTCGGGTCGCTTCTTTCCCGGATAATGGGCTTCACTGCCACCGGCCGATGTCTAACCCGCCCTTCTTCTGAGATTGGGGCGCGGTGTCTCTCCGGATGGCCTCCTCGTCCGGCAGCCGCAACGATTGTCCGATATGTCTCGAACCCGTGAAAGATGAAGCCTATTTAGATCAATGTTTTCGTAAGTCTCTCCATCTTGCTTCGTTGTCCTGCCTCGATCTAATCTAATTCGTCTTCTACCTACTTTCCTGCTGTTCTTCTTTTTAATTTCCTGGATTTACTACAGATACCCCTAATTACCTCCTATTTTTGGTTGCGTTTCTTCAAATATTCTCAATCGCGACTGCCTTTTTCGATTTTGTGAACGATTGATCTTTGGGATATCAAAAAGAAGTGATAAACTACTATATGTGAAGCTTTGCATCCAGGGTTAACTGAAGATTGCATTACAGTTAATTAAGAATGTGGCAATTGGTAATTGGCAATAGGCTTTGCTGTAATTCTTGTTCTTGAATCTTATGATCTTCATCTTCCTCATTTTTTTAAAAAAAATTCATGCCATGCAAGCTTATATGTGCCTTGCATCCTTCCTTCCTTTTTTTTTTTTTTTTAATTTGGTAAACCAATTCACTAGGAGTCGTAGAAGATTTTGTTATGCTGTTGCTTTTACAAAAAAGTATTTTTTTGCTTAGTAACTTAATATAGGTAATTTGCAGACATGTCTTTATAAGTTTTCCAGAACTGTATAAGTGTTTGTCCATATAAAGTTTACAACAAGGAGGGAAGAAGATTAATGAAACTATAACATGTAAGACTGTAAATAAACCAAGCCATCCACAAAGAACTCGCGCTCTTTCAATTAGGAAGCAAGACAAACGTAAGGAGTTGAACTTGTACTATGTGTACTATGTATTAATAAGTTAAGATTTGGCCATTCAGGTTACTGCAACTCTAGGTTCCATTGCAAGCTCCTTTGTAGCCCAACCAATTTGCAGAACTGCAGAAGGTGACAACTGGTTAGTCGGCTGTCCAGCAAGTAGTAATGCTCTCATATTTTTGCATGGTTGGACTTTCATATATATATTTATATGCTAGCATTGTATAGCCATGAATAGTATTGCTGGTTAAATTATAAATATAGAGATAGTGCCTATTAGGTATAGAGACTGAGGTCTCTGTTCAATGTCAGGAGAGGCTTATATGGAGTTTCTTTTGTATACCTATGCAGTGATACTGTGATGTTCACTGAGGGAGATCTAGTAATCTTGTTGGAGAGGAAGCCTAAATGTTTGGACAAAATTCTTCATGAATCATGAGATCAGAAGCCTACCTATTAAATCAGCATGCCCATAGTTTTGGTTAGCCTCTTTTGGATATGAGAAGGACCTTATTAACAAGCCAATTCCCCTTTCTTCTCTTCATCTATTCAAGATGGCACAAAGCTTGCTCCTTGTTCCAACGGTAATGTAACGGGAACAAAGCATGCTTTCTGGTAGGTTAAATGAAACCGAAATACGAAAGTTTGGTAACATATATTGGGAGAAATGATGATATTACTGGATGCTTTAAGCTGTTGTTAAAGCCAAATTGGTTCTGTATGTCAAAGCAGTGTCATCAAGAGAATTTCTTGTGAGTTCTTGATAATGGCCCTGAGATTTATTCAGGGCATGGTGTTGTTTTTGGAAATAATGGAAAAGGGAGTAAAAAGAAGCAGTATACTTATCCTACCATAATGTTTCAGGCAAAGAAACTATAAGAGGGGAAGGAAAAAAAAGGTAATTGATTATGATAATGGGGTTGAGAAGGCTAGTGTAGTGTAGATGCACCAAAAGATATGCAATCTCTTTGTACAAAGACCACCTGAGATAAATTTTTTCATCTAGTTCACTAGGTCTTTAAATTGAGTTTGGCCAGATGTTTGAAGTGGAGGACACTTCCATTCAAATTAGAGCACAATATGCTAGTAAAAAGGTTTTCTGCAGACAGCTTTAGGAGAAAATATATGGAGAATTCTATTAAACATAATAGGTTTAAATTCAGCAGAGAAGATCAGAGAAGAGTTGCAACAAGAAGATAACTTCCTTGAAGCTAGAAATAAGGAAAAATAGTTAATGAAATGATGTTCTGTGGGTGATAGAGATAACTGAAAATCAATGTTACCGGGGCCTAGTTAAACAGCCAGAAAAGCATGGTTTTGACACTGAATTTTATAGATACTGAAATGTCTTTTTATTTGCAGCATTGGAAGTAATTAGTGAGAGAATTGGTGGTAGTGATCAGGAGGATAATAGATGTAGAGTAATATTCAAAGAAAATGAGAAATGGAAGGCAAAACAATTACTATTCAGTAGTCATGCTTAATTACTGATTTTTCAACCTTATAGACAAACCCATGATGCAGTAATAGCTTAAGGCCCTGCTTACAATTGGATGACCTTCATTCTTGCTAATTTGATTCCTATTCCTTCCCGACCAGCCATGATGTTGAGGTAAAACTAAGATTGTTAGAATACACTTCTCATGTTAAGGCCAAATCACTAATCTGTAACACAGCAAGGAAAATTTTGCTTTTCCTTCTTGCTCATCTTTGTGTAGAGTGCATCAAAATGTATGAATATCATTGAGGTACAACATGATTGCTTAAAACATTTGTTGCTTGTGATGTAATGTTGGGTTTGAGTATTTTGTATGCAGTGTAGTGAGTAAAGTATCCCTTTAGGAAATGATAGAAAACAAATCCACAACTGTAAATTTAAAAGAGTTGGTTAGCACTAGCGGTAAAAAAAAATATAATGGCATTGAATATCGTTTAGCCTTCTTCAGAAGGAAAATCTAGATTCTGAAGCACAGGGACATGTTTTGCCGTACGTTTCCTTCTATTCTTTATCGGAAGGTAAATTCTTTAATGGCTGAAAGCTTCATTTCCATTTAAGTATGAAATAGCTATATTCCAATACATTATAATGCTTATCTTTACTGTTTTTGCCTTTCTTGCCCTTTCACAGATGCATTTTGCTACCGGTGCATTGTTCAGTGGTTAAGATTGGTAGCTAGCAAGCATTCCCAGCCAATATCTTTAATCAGATGTCCTCTTTGCAAGGTCAGCTGATAGTGATGGCTTGCACACTTTTGTGATTAAATATGATTCATCTGCTATTGATTGTGGCTAATGGTTAAAAATAATATGTCCTCTAATGAGGACATATACAAGTAAGAATACTAGCATTCTACAAGTATATTTCTTGATAAAGTACACTATAGTATGTGGTACTTTTAGTACCAAAGGAAATTGTTGGTCAAGAGTGCATGTCTTTGAAGGAGAGAAATCTAGAAAGGAAGCACTTTAACAATAGTTTCTTTCATTACTCATTGACAGAGTGAGCAATTGTTGGTTGCGTATTTCAGAATTTTTCCAATAAACATGAAGCACCATAATGTAATTTATTGTAAACATGATACTCGGATACCTAATCCATGCTGATAGATTTATAGTAGTGACATACTTGTGACTGTATGTAATCATGAGCATTATCATTTTTGTTATAAAATGCGCAGACAGAGAACTTTTCTATAGTCCATGGTTTTGATGGTGAATCCTTTCAGCGGCATTATGTAAATCAGGATCATAGAAAGAGGTTTGTGGATGATTTTTTACCATTCTTTTTCTTTGCTGGTTAGTAATTGAAAGGCCTATTTCTGTTTCCTTGTATTGTAGTCATTATATTAATATTATATCTGTTCACAATGTGCAGTTATCTTTCAAATGTTCATGAGTTCAGACTGCAATTTTATAAATGTGAGGCAGGTATAGTGTTCATACATAGAATACCTATTTACATATGCATATGCATTACATATGTTTGTGTATATGTTGGCTCCCTGTTTGTTTTCTTATTCATTTATACACTACTATTTTATTTGGTTCGTTTCATTTGCATTTTGATTTATGTTGTAAAATAACAAATTGGACCAGGAATCACAAACGATATATTTGATGTGCAACAATACTGGAAGTGCCGTAAGTATCGTCAGAAAAACATCTGGCTTCAAAATTGGTTGAGAAGGGAAATTCAGACTCTTACTCAGGTATATTTTAGGGCTTGGTACTTCCATCTTTATTTCTTAAGGTGCTAATCTAACTGCTCCTGTCCCATCTATAGGGGGTCAAATCTATGGATTGGGGGTATCATCCCATCGAATCTTGAGAAATATCTATAATGGGCTCTAAAGTTGATGTCAATGCAATAAATTGGGGTGAAATTACTAGGAAAGCAAAGTCCAGTAAACATGTATATTGAGAATCGTAGTGTGCACACCACCTATCATTCAAAGAAATGATGGGAGAATTTTCCCGGGTCAAACACTTGGGGAAAAACCGTGCAAGATCTGGACCTGGAATTTCCTCCAAATGGAGGAGGTATGCAACTGCTGGACTATTGCCTGATTTGCAAGATGTATTGTTTATGTATTTTAAACTCATGCCATAAAGGAACATGCACCAGTGTTCCTCCAAACATGGAAAAGAGTTTAGACAAAGAGGTGAATGTATTAGCCTGCCTAGAATTTTATAGCTCTTGGGGCACAGTCCCTCCTCACCCAAGAAAGCAATACATACACAACTATGCTTCATTTTGGCAGGCAAGCTGGGGAGGGAAGGGAGGAGGCTCAATATGTTAAGCTGATGTTTCCAAGTATTTAAAATCCTGCAGTAATTGGTTATACTGATTACAGCTCTAAAAGAAAAAGTTACCAGTGCCAATAGCCAACAAATGCTTCACAACTGACCAAGCTAGATTCATTATATTATGAGATTTCAAACTAATGATAACAGTAGAAACAAAAGTCTAGTGTTTTCTTTGGTAATTGCTTAAATATTGGAGCATTGGTCAAATTAATACCATAATGTATATACAAGCAGCAACTGTAGTTTCAGCTTCATCTATAATTTGGGGAAATTATGTTCTAGCAAAACTTTATAGGTACGACCTTTCACCACATCTGTAATTATTTAGAATGCAGAAATATGAAGCTAATGGCCGTTGTACCACATTAATCTTTTATCCCTACATTTCAGGGTTGTTCATCCTATTAGTGATGCTTCATCCTCATGCTGAATAAATCTCTCAGGGACAAAAATTTGACTGAGATATGTCATGTGTGGGTTGCTTTTTATAGTTTCATTTGTTCTTAAATTTCCCTAAGAAAACATCTGGATAGCTCTGTTGTAGCATGCATATCTCATCAGATGTCATATGGATGTTGCACCTATTTCAAGAAGGTTAACATGTTGCAACCTCTGTTGCATGTAGGAGGAGAATGTTGACATCATTCTACATCATATTCTTGGTGTCATTGATTCTTTCTTGAGAAGGTAAATTCCTGAATTTCCTCTGGACATGATGCTATCATTCAGTTCTGGTTCTCATGTTCTCTCAATAAAGACTGTTGAAGTACGAAAAAATTAAGTTTCTTTCATGTAGCATTGGTATCTAATTGCACTTAGTTTTTCTCAATAAATATCTATTTATGGGTGAAGTGTATCTTGAATTTGTGTAATTCCTATCATATGCATCCACAACCACTCAAAATCCGTTACAATGAGCCATGCTATTCAAAGGGCAAATAAATGCTTCAGCTGTTCAGCCATGTTCCAAGTAGCAAATGTCTTTCATTTCCATGAAACAACAAGCCATGCTATTGAAAGGGAAAATAAATGCTTCAGCTGTTTGTCCATGTACTAAGCAGTAAATGTTTTTCATTTACATACTACATGATCTTAAAATCATAGATCCAACCATCAGTTAAGATTATCCAGGATTGATATTCCATGGGAAGCTATGGTAACTCAATGAGCATGGCAAAGCTGAGTCCCTGCCAAATTATATTGCATCGACTGATCAATTCTTCCTCGGCAGAATTAGTATACATAATATTACATACCCTACCAATTGGTACAAAAAATGTAAGAAATTCTTTCTTGGAAAATTAAATGATTCTGAACCTTCAGAGGAAACTTTATTTAGATCTTCCACACTTGAACAATCCACCATTGAAAATGATTTGTAAAGTCACGCGTCAGGGGATTTACATTATTACAGTGCTATCTCATTCCTCTCTTCACCTGCTAACTTGGATATCATGTCTACAGAAACTATTTCTGTCGGGCTATAGTTTTTTCTTTTTTTTTTTTTAATAAATTCTCTTGACCAGAATGCCTATGCTATTGGCCTCTTATAATCTGATGGAGTGATATTTTTATAGTCTTATGAGCCGCAATACTTTCTTTTGTTCCATGTCTGCTCGACCACAAAATTCACCTTTTCATGATTATGCTTTGTAAATTGCAGTAGGTCTCATTTCATCAGGTGTATTACCTTCTGGACCTGTGGTGCTTCTTCCCTTTTTCTTTTCTCTTTTGTGGGGGAGGGGTGACTATTAGTCATTGATGGGTTTCAATATTGCTACATCTCTCAGATTACTATGGTGATGGAAATTAAGATATGCTAGCAGCTTTCTCTGTTTTCTCATGGAGGTTTTTCACTTTGGGTTTCCTATATTTATTGCATTCAGATTTGTGTAGCTCACGTACTGGGTATGGTCAAACTATCATCAATCGATTAATTATTGCAGAGAAGAACAGGAGGGCATCAAGAGCATGCCTGAGCAGAAGCGTGAAGAGTTCAGGGGCTTACTTGCTGATGCTGCTAGGCCATTTCTACTGGGATACACAGAGCGCTTCTTCAATGAGTTAGAACTGTTCTTAGCTTCAGGTCTAAATATTGAAGCCTATGACAAAGTTTGCAAGCAGCGTTTGGGCATGTTGTCTGGTGAAAAAAGAGAGCACAATGAAGAATTCTGTGATGAAGCTCTTCAAGATCGTTTCCTGCATTTTCTTGATGAGGATGCAGAGAGAACTGATTGAGGAATTTATCATAGTTGAAATGGATTTTACTTGCATAATTTTCTTTGTTTGCATGTCTGAGAAACGATAGCATAACACACAAACCTTAGAGAGAGAGAGAGAGAGACTTGGCCAATATAGGTCTTCCTAAGCCAATATAGGTCTTCCTCATTTCTCCTTTTCTATTGACATGAAACGGCATGCCGCATGGTGGAGAAATGGGTAACTTTAGACCTGCTGAGCAATTCTCTCTTGAGGGCCTTTTTGTTTTGGATATTTGGACTGATATTACAAAAAAATGAAAAAAAAATTATAAATAAAATGATGCTAGTAAAAGAAGCCCATAAAAGAGGTAGCTATGGTAATTTTCTAGTATTTGGTGTTTGGCAAACTATAAGAAAAATTAAGAGATGTTTTACTACGGTTGAAGTAAATAAATGATAACAAGCTAGCTAGACTTAAGATGTGGTCTATTGCAATGGGGGATTCATACCAAGAGTAATCGGTGGCTGGGTTAATATTAGAATGAACACGAATTGGTTCATATTTATCTGGTCTATTTTATGGGCATGTTTGGTTTGCAACTGGAATTGAAATTGGAATAAATTGGATAGAAATTGGAATAGCCATATCCTTGGATGTGTTTGGTTCACGAACAGAATCGGAATATGAATCTTAGGAGAGAGTGCGGTTTGTGTTTTGGGGAACCACGACGTTCCTATTTTTATGTGGAATTGGAATGGAAATGAAAAGGATTGGGGTATTTTCAATCTCCTTTGGAATCAAAATGAGAATGAGAATGCAACTTCTCGCAATCAAATGGCTCGAATAGAGCACTCGTTCTCATTTCAAATTTCAACTCTCACTAGCCAAACATGTTCTATATTTAACTAAAAACTAGCTTGATGTAAATTTCATCTTTGTGTAAAATTATCTTTAATTAAAATTGAATTATATGATCATATTTAGATGGTATCAGCTTAAGCAAGACGAGTATTTGGTTACAGCCAGGTCCAAGGGCAAGGTGAATACAGGGTAGGCGGTGGGAATTAGCCCTACCTAACCTCTTAAAAAAAGATTATATATTCCCATATTTCTTTCATTTGATGAATTCCTTCCCTCTTCAAATCCATTTTTATTTAGAGTTGAAAAATTAGTTTTTTCTTAAAAATACATTTCTATCTCCAAATAGATGAGCCTTATCCAATTTCAAGAAGATCTTTTATTTTAACCTTAATCACATAATGATTAATTCTTTACTATATTATAAAAAAATAAATTATAGAAATATCTTTTCAAATTTAGATCATTTTTATTTTTATTTTTTATATTTTAAAAAATATTAAATTGATCTTTAAAGTATTAAAATGTTTTAAAGAGATTCTGACGGGCACTTAACCACTAACGATGTCCGCTTGCCATTGCAATGGATAAAAATACCCCTCCCAATTTCAGGATTTTTTTTTTCCTTCTTCACCAAAGGGAGGACTTCTGCGTCCTTCTCTTCCTCGTTTGTTTTCTTTACAAAACAGGGGAGCTCTTGCTCCCCCTGTTCCCGATGAGGAGGTCCTCCCTCCCAGGTGTCCACCACCCTGGCCGGAGGAGCAGGCCCCGGTGACGCCAACTGAAAGGGTCCGACGACCGGCGGCGGCCAAAATGGCAATGGGAAAATCCAAAACAAAAGGAAAAAATAGGAAAAACTTTAACAGTTATTTTTCAAAGATTTTTTAGCAATTAATTGACAGAATTTTCGGCTTAGCATCCCATAGAATATCGAAGGAGGAGGAGTGAGGAGATTACCTGTCTTTTAACGGGCTTTAATCAGGTTTTCCGACGGCCAAAGCAAGCTTATTCCATCAAAAATCAGAACGAAAAGAGGGAAGAAAAATCAGAGATTGATCGGTGGTTTTCAGTGAGAAGGAACCCAGAGATTGGGGCCTTTAAAAAGACTCGCACAAGCAACCTTCAAGATCTTACCTACAATTTTCTGATTCCTCTAGGACATTTCACGGTTTATAGCTTTATAGTACTGCAGTTGATCTCTCAGATGAGAAATTTCATGATTTTTTGAATGAATGACTTCCTCTGCAACAGCTTCTGCTTCAGCCTGGACCAAACCTCTTTCTATAGCTTCAGAAACGAACCTTAAAACTGTGATCTCTTGGCAAATTGCTGCAGAATTTATCTAAACTTGAACATCTTCGGCATGCTGGATTGCTGGAAATGATACTCTTGTACAACTAAATGGTACACTTTGTGATACAATTTGATATCTTTGTATATATTTTGATACACCTTATGGTAGTTTTATATTATGAAATGTGATACCATTTGGTTGCAAGCAGCTTGGTTGAATGTGATACCTTATGTTTCAGTGGATTATGGCACTTTCAATTTTGTTTTAGTTGAATATGATGCTTTGAAAAGTTTGGTTGGTTTGCACAATGTTTAGAATTTAAGTATCAGCCCGATCTGCTGATACTTAAGTATCAACATATGTTTCGGCAGGTTCAATTAGTTTTTGTAATATTTAGAACTTACGATAGGTTGGGCTGACACTTAAGTATCAATTCATATTTTAGTATGTTCGATTGGTTTGCATAATGTTTAGAACTTAAGTATTGGCAAGTTGGGCTGATACTTATCAATTTATATTTCAGCAGGTTCTCTTGGTTTGTATAATATTTAGACTTAAAGTATCGGCAGGTTGGGCTGATATCTAAGTATCAACTTATATTTCAGTACCAGCTAAGTATCGGCAGGTTGGGCTCTAGTCATTCTATAACCTCATTCTATAAATTGAAAATATGTTTCCATAACCTTATAAGTATCAGCTATAGAGCCCTTAAGTATCAATTAGAGTATGAGCTAGTTAGTGCCCTTAAATATATCAGGCTTAGTAGCTGAAATGTGATTATATTATGTCGAAAGGATCATAAACATGATATAGTTAGCACCAAATACTATCTATGCCATGTTTCAAGGAGTCCATGTCATAGTCAAAAAGATTGTCTGTTTGAGTTCTGTCTGGCATTAGAAGCAATAAACTGTTCAATGGAATCAAGTATAGGTGCATCACTCAACAGGGAAGCTGACCTCTTGAGATTATTAAGTTGACTCATTTTGCGTTCTTTGATTCAGTTGTTATGGACTTATGACACTAATGCTAGAGACAATGTTATACATTGTTTCGCGACCTATAGAAACATATCTGCCATGTCATTCCTGGGCTGCAGGATTATTTCTGTGTCAACAAACATGTAAATTAATTTCCATATTTCTCCAGCATTATTCTCTGTCAATGGAAAAACAGAAATGAGAGAAGGATAAAACACTCAGCTTAATTTCATAAAGAAAATGACCTTTTTTTCTCTGGTACAAGTGTTTTTAACTTGCAGTTTTCTACGGTAGTGAAGTTCTTATATCATATTTAAATTTGGCTGTTATTTAAGACCTCTCTGTTTTGAATGCATTCTTCTCTTTATCTTGCAGTATCTTTTCTATTGAGGCGGTGATGAAACCTCTTTTCGACTTCTCTCTCTTGTTTTCCTTTTGCAACAGTGCATGGCAGTTGGGGGCAGTCCATTTGTTCATAGACAACTGCTGCAGTCACTTGTTGAGAGCATTGTAGCAAAAAGATGTGAGAGTCCATGCGGATGTTTGTTTAGTCCGGGAGGTCATAGCAGGGCAAGGACATTAATTCATAATATTCTGTTGATGATTAAACACTTAGATAAATCAGCACCATTAAGAAAAGTTTTCTCTAAGAAAAAGGAGGAAAATAATTTAAAAAGCTTTTTATATTCTGGATGAATAACAAGTAGCTGCTTTCAGACATTTTGGTTGATATTAATTTACCGGATAAATTGGTCCTACTAGAAAATAATTTCTTACGAGACTTCCTGCTCCAATCAAACAGATTGAAAAAGTAGCTGCTCTTTGATCCTCCTTTTTCTATCTCTATTCTTATTCTTTGATTTTAAGGAAAGAAAAATTTTGAAGAGGCTGTTGCAGAATATGGGGAAAGTTTTGGCGTGGTATACATCTAATCAGAATGTGATCGGGGTGATGACATACATGAGAAAACCCAATAGATCCAGGGAAAAGAGGTCAGATGGTGGAGGAGATCAATTAGAGAGGAGGAGGAAGAGGAATGGGTGGAGGTTAATCAGAGGAGGAGGAGGAGATCAATCGGAGAGGAAGAAGGAGGAAGGAGGTAGACATAAGGATATTTTTATCATTTTTTAAAATAATAATATCATGTGATGGTCATGTGACGAGATTTTATTAACGGAGATGAATGGAAGGATCTCTTTGGAATGTTTCAAAACTTTAGGGAACAGTTTGATACTTTTTAAAGTGTAGAAGGTGTAAGTAAAAATGATCTAAATTTGAGGAGGTGTTTCTGTAATTTATTCTATAAAAAAAATATAAAAATAATTTATAATACATCGACAAAATACAAGCAATTGAGTTATACATTGTCCGAATAAAGCACAGAAGGTGGACTCAAAAGAAACTAGCCCATGGATATCGTTAATAACAAAGTCTAGAAGAAAAATAAAGGACAGATATACATGATAGCATTGTAATGACATCTAGATGTACTATTACTAACTTATATGGCCTTCAAATCTCTCCCTGTTGTGTCTCTTTTTATTATCATTTCTTATCTTGTCCATGCTTTTCTGTTTTTTGTTTTATTTTTTTTTTAATTTTTGAAGAAAGTAGATGGACGACGAAGGGTTGTGGCAGCAAAAGTGATGTAGGTCTAGTCGCTCTCAATTTTGAATTTTATTCCTAAAATCTGAGTGGGATACAATAGGAGCATGAAAGGAAAGCCATTGATTCTTGCGTGATGCTTTCCAAATAATTTTTAATCACTCTTTAGCAAAGAGAACAATACGAAATCTTCCAAAACCAAATACCAACATCTTCCATAATCAAACACCGCCAAAATAGAGAGAAAGACCAGATTTATAATTTCTAAATTAAAACGCAAGATTACAAATTTGAAAGAGTTGGACACAAGGTTTGGTGATGATCTATTGCCCTCCCCTTCCACCTCAACATCACTTTAAATATTTCTTCAAAGAAAACATCATTGCAAATACCAAACCTCAACCCATCTTCCATCGTTACTGATTTTGTGTGTGGAGTAACCTGGAATTGCACTAATGAGAGTGGCGGTGGAATCCATGGACCACGGTGATGGGTTGGATGGTGTTCAGCTTTTCTAATATGAGCACTTCAAGGTGGATGATAAATGAAAGATGGGCATATTTGGTTGGAGAAAATTATTTTTTTTTTTTCCTGATTCTAAGGGAGAATGAAATATTCCAATCTTCCAAAATTCAATCTCTATATGCTTATGATATCTAAATTCTATTTGGATTCTAATTCCAATCACAAACCAAATATATCGAAGGATATAGCCATTCTAATTCCCTTTCTAATCTATTCTCATGCCAATTTCGGTTGTGAAGCAATCGCACCCTAGACTATGAAAAAAGTGGTAAATTTGGGAGGAAAAAAATAATAGATATTTTCCCAAAGAATCCCTCAGTTTCCATGGAAAATTTTAAAAAAAATCTCCAAAGTTTTATCCAAACAACTTTTTGAATAATTCCATCAACTTTATGCCCCCCTTGGAGATGTTTCATGCCGCCATTTGTAAATACACTAACATTATTATCATCCAGCAGAGAGACATTTTGGTCTTCTTTTTGCCGGCCTGCCATGGTGCAAAAATGATATACCACTCAATGCTGTCTTTTTTTTTTTTTTTGATGAAAATGGAGAGTAGAGGTGGGAAGGCCCCTAGTCACCAGTTTTATTGCAAATAATTAACTGTACGGTAAAAAAAAAAAAAGGGAAAAGATTACACAGTAAAGAGATAAGAAATAGAAAAGATTGGAAACCCAAGACTGCATCTGGGAGACTCAGAAAAATTTTGAGAAGACCCAGACAGCACACACCAGAGTCCCACAGAAGCACACAAAAGCTGCATAAAATCATCACAGTCCACCAGATTTGGGGTAATGAAAGACAAGTATAGGAAGCAGCAGGCAGTGAGTGGGGAGACTCAGAGTAGAGTTGAATAACACTCAATTCAGCAACAAAACAGATCCCATGAAAGTTCACATACGTTGCTGAAAATTCCATAACGCTCAATGCTGTCAAGATATGATGTTGTCTTCATACGCCACCATACATTTAGCTTCGACATAATGCTTAAACTTGTCAAGGTTTGATGCAGTTTTGATATTCCACTATAAAGAGAACTGTAATTTGATATACCACTTGAATCTCTCAAGGTTTGATGTAGTTCTGATATTAGAAAGATCAGCAAAGCCTATATCACCAGTATGTGGTTGGCCTATTCATATTACTAATTGGAAGGTCGAATCATGAGAACCAAAGCAAAATCTAGCATGCCTAGCATCATTATCCTTGCGATTTGTTCTTTGCTTTCTGAACAAGTTGGTATATAAGCTATGAGGTACCTTGCATATCTCTATGATAGCTTCCAAGTGAGAGAGACATCTAATAAACTCTGTTATTTACAGGCATTCTTTGTTCTTATCACAGGCCTACATACAAATTCTTTTCTCACAGCTTTGTTTCAACTGAATTAGCAGAAGGAATGACAAATAATCAATTTAGTTCTTGGGAAATCAGAATTTGTGATATTGTTGCTTTGCTTCCTGATAAAACTGTGATTGGTTAAAGTAGGTTTAGAAAAATTGAGATCAGATTCAGTGGCCCTAGTGAAGAAGATACAAGAAATTGTCTGCTTGCCAACAATTTGTCTTTTGACTATGAGATCTCTGCTCCTATTGTTTGTTCACTTAGTGCGCATGCAGACTTCTCTTTCTCTTTCATAGTCAATAGTGTGAACATTCATCATTATCATGGATGAAGAAGAAAGGGTCATAACCTTCGATTTGATGGGTTTACATCAAGTACGTGTCAGGAAACACTTTTGTCGATAGTGATTTCAAGAACAAGTCTACATGCCTTCTCATATTCCACCACATTGGCCAAATAGTCCAAGGGCTCCATTACATCTACACGGTTTTCTCTCAAAAACTTTATAAAAATATTTTGATTAATAGACTCCTGGATGCATGGTTTATTGCCCTTCTTCATGTAGGTACATGATAGCCAGAGAGAACAAAGTTTGACAACCCGATGGGATGGGGGCAATATCCTAGCTGTCCCATCCTGTTAAAAAAAAAGATCGGGATAGGATTAAGACTCTGAAATCCATCCATATGGGGAGAGAAAAAGAAAGAGAAATTTTTTTTCCTTGAAGTTCAATTTGTAGAAATACTAATCCAATTGTGTGCTTTCTCCGCTTAATTTCCTTAGTTTGTTTTCTCCCCTGATAGTTTACTGCTTTGTTTTGAAAGCAAAAAGCCAGCGAAGGGTAACTTCCAATCTCATATGTAGTTTTCTTATTCTGCATATTTTTTGCTATGAATCACTGAATTAGGAATATTTCATGGCCAAATAATCAATCATATTTGTTTCTTGGACATTTTCTTAAACAGCTGCTTATCCCTATCTAATCTCTTGACTATGTCATATAATAGCACGAATCATGATCCTGTGAAATCCTATAAACAGAAATTTTATCAGATTCTTTTCTCATTTTTTTTTGGGAGATCAATAGGTGCAAAGTGCCTCGAAGAATTATTAAGATTTAAGGAAAAGTTTCAAAGGAGTAGAGAAAGAAGAAAGAAGTCTCTCCAATAATTATGAGCAAAACCTTTAACATAACTCTTTCACTCCTTATAAAAGTTTTATAGCTCTGGAATCCTTCTTAGCCAGGACCGAACATCCAAGAACAAGGCATCCTTTTGACCTTCAAATTAGCTCCATTGTACCTGAGCATGAATTATTGAATATCTTCTTATTTATTTCTAACCAGATTTGCCAACAACCAATTGCTACTAGCACAATTCTTTGGAACTACCGCTAGCCTCACCCAAAATGCTAACCGGAAAGTGCTATTTTGGTTTCGTTGGTTTTGTATAAGTATTCAAGATTTATCCAATAAATAATTGATATAGGACTAAATACATACTGACATAATTTTTACACACTCCTTCCATTTAAGCCTACACTAATGATTCAAAACTAATCAAATCTAATCACAAAAACTAAACCGGCTTGTGGTTAACCTTACAAGGGACTATGCTCTAGTGGCCCCTAATCCACGTGGGCCGTGGTCCCTAGTTCACCTGCCCTTAAATAATGCTCCTTAGAGATAATAAAGCCTAGGCTTCTGATCTAGGTGAGAAAAAGGGAACAGTCAGATCACACATGAATTTGAGCGTGCTAGCTAAATTTATCATGTATTACAAAGCACATATTGGTTTGCTTGATCATGTTGGAAATATGTTAAATGAAACTGTGAAATTATTTTATCATAATAGAGATATTTTACAAGGTTCATTAGTATTTGAAAACTCCATAACTGGTGCATGGCGGAAAGTAGTTTTAGAGTTGATGTGGAAAAAAATTAATCATTACTGTGTGCTGTCTGCGATTTGGAGCCAGTGGGCTGATTGCTGGCAAGAAGCATGCACCCAGAACCTAGTTTCTTTCAGGCTGAGCTAAGGTCTTACACCAGAAAGCTAAATGTGGATTTGGACCTTGTCATGGGGTTAATTGTGGGCATTATAATAAGGATTAGGAGAGGGTTTACGTTTGCATATATATTTGGGAATTTCGCAAAGTTGGTGGTTGGTCAATTATTTTTTGTTAAATCTAGCTATTTTACTCCTACTTCAAGGGATTCTCTGTCTCAAACTCTCTAAATCATTCATAAGCCAAACATGAAACTTTTATATCTATTCCAACTTTTTTTTTTTATGGACCAGCACTCATAGAGATATACTATTTATCTAAGTATTTTTATTTATATGCTTGACACAGCTAGAAGTGGTGAGGCATCATACTGAGCTGTTCACTGATTACTTTATTTTTTCTCATGATCTTTCAGATGCAAAGTAGCTAGGACTATATTTGATGGGCTATGCACTAGAGAGCCTAGAGACCTGCCTTAGTTTCTTTTATCTGACTTCAGTAATGGAATAGCAACTTTTGTTATGATCTGCTAGTAAGTTGGAGACAATGTTTAATGAGTGTTAAATGTAGATGGTTAATCTCACTTTTATTCTTTTGAAATTATTGGATGTTGCCGTTAAGAGTTAACGTGCATAGGTTTATAGCTACTGTAAAAATTTATCACTACCTGTTTGTGATTGTAGTAACTCTTGTTTGGAAGCTCTTTCTTCTTCTTCTTCTTCTTTTTTAAAGACTAAAGAATTGCAGGTATGCAAACTGTTCTATGGGATATGCAAAGTGTTCATCACATGCTTAGCTCGTGCTGCTGGATTGGAGCATCACACTCATCCTTCCCCTCGACCTTTTTAATCTCCTTCAGGCTCCAAATGTACCATAGGTCACAGGTTTCCTTTGGTCTCCTGAGAATCTTATAACCAAATGCCAGAAATGCTTAGAACCTGCCACCATTCTACAACTGATGAACAAATAGTCCACGCTAATGCTCAGCACAGAGCACATATAAAAGGCAAGCTCCAGTTCCTCTTTGTTAGAGATTCTCCACTCTTAATATATAGCTTGTTAATCAACAACAGCCACCCAAAACCTCTAACCTTCTTGGGGATTGCACTCCTATTATAGGTAGCATAAAAATAAGACGAACAGACCCCTCGCCAGTGAAAAAAAAAAAAAAAAAATCATAGAAACCTTTCGCAGAGAAGACCCATCTCCAAGTCAGAAGCACATGCTATTGCATCCTAACTAAATCAGCAGCCTCATCTTGCTCCTCCTCAACTTGGGCCACATAGAAAGCTGATCCTTCTTATCCCTTGCACAATTCTGAACTAGTAACTGATATATAGAAATTAATAGAATCTGTCCAAAATAGAGTGCCAGCCCCATATCCAACCTTCACATTGATGCTTCTGAAATATTCTCTTCTGCCTTCAGCACTCTCTCCTCCACAATGTTGCTCAGAGGAGCTTGACAATCTTCTCCTTCCAAGTACCAAAGTTCGACCAAACATGTCCAAGATAAACTTCCTTCCACAAGCAATCTCCACCACCACTTACGTACATATCAATGTTTTATTACAAACCCATTGATGTCCTACGGGAGGAGGCTTGTTCCACTTTCTCTGGGTGCTTCTAGGATATTGTGCGGGCTGATACGGGTGGTTGTATTTAGTGCCGAGCTTTTTAAAGCAGCCTGCTACGCGCTTAAAAAAAAAAAAAAAATGATGCCTTTAGCTCCCATTCTCTCTATTCCTCCTGCATTTCCGTATTGCGAGAAATATGAAGCGTTGGTGCCTATTTTTCTGCATGCTAATACCTTTCCGAACGATCCTAATGCACTTACGAGGAGTGTTCCGAAAGAAATTTTTTGTCCTGATCCACCATCAACTTAATCTAAAAATAGAAGTCTCCACCGTCAACTTCCTTGCAGACTTAATCTAAAAATAAAGTCTCCACCATCAACTGTTCTTCTAGAATATCTGAATGTATAAAATATTAAACTAACAAGAAAGTAGGTGAATGGCTTCTGCGAAGAGTCATGATTCCCTTCCGGCTTCATATTAAAGAATACATAAAGATTACATTGCACTTCGGCCGACCGAACGGGCCACAATGGACGCAATGACGCCCACAAACTGGAGGAATTAAAGCCAAAATGAATAATAGCAGCAGTAAAAGGATGGTGGGGAGAAAAAGAACGCGTACGGAGTCAATTCCGTCCGTGACACGGATCATTGCACGCTAACTCTCTCTCTCTAGTGGCCTTCGTACCACGGCAATTTCGTCCATTCTGGTGGCCTCCTACCCACTGTCAATTCATGACATGCCCCACTTCAAGGGCCACCAAAATGACCCTATGTCACCATCCTCCACTTTGGCGTCATTTAAGAGTTAATTGTAGGTGTTGGTGCGAGGATGGCGAAAGAGTGGGGCTCCCATTGACCGACAGGAGAAGGTGGTGAGATTGGTTAGGTGTTGGCCAAGGTCTGAGGAAGGTCTGTTTAACTGGCTAAGCTAGAGCGTCACCACGCACTTTCCCACGAGAAGGAAGGGTAGGTGGTTCCATTCCCTGTCAGACCTCTCATTATATCGCTCGGTAGTTATCATATTTTTATCCGGCTTTTTCTTCGTGCTGTGATCTCTGGTTGCTTATCTTATCTTCATCCCCACAAAAACGGAATGGTTGCTTATCATCATTGCTGTTGCTGGTTTTTCTAAGATAACAGGGAGTGGCATCCAGAAGATATCCTTGCTGGAGTAGTACAAGTGCAGGAACGTGCCTTGTTTGCGGTCCATTTTTGTGCCACACAGTGAACGAAGTTCACCACCAAACATGTGATGCATTCCGAGTATCGGACTGGACCTTCGAAATGAAGGGCAAGTTGTGAGCACATCACTTGCAATTGGATTGGCAGCATGATGTTGGTAGTGCTTTAAGGGGCAATATGGTCGGTAACCAATGATCATATATCTATAATTTAATATAAAAATACAGCGATAAACAATATATATTGCTGCTATCATATAATTACATCAGTATATGATGCAACCATAATAACACTATACAATTTATGATACAATATATTCTAATATAATACGATGATAAGTACAGTATTGACAACATAGTATATAATATTGATTCTACTACGAAGCCTATAGTATATTACAGTATTATTGTAACAATTAAATGAAATCATTTGATGTCATAACCAAAGATGTCGATGTTTTTATAGTATGAGATTATGATATCGTACTATAAAATGCATAATAAATGATAATGATTATATATATCAAATTATCATGCAACTGCTATTAGTACAATCTGCATTCATGGACACCACTTGGTCAATTATACCTATGGTTGTCTCTTATTATTATCCAAATAGAAAATAGTACTTCTTGCAATTGCAATTGCAATAGCAGGCTAATTAACTAAATTGACAATTGCAAATATAATTTCTACTTACAACTACAAGTTTTGTTATAGAAGGTAATCAAAGAATTGCTAAATCATAGCCAACTATCAATATGTTGGACTCTTGCATACAGCCAGCTGCTAGTATTGCTTTTGGAAAATGAGGGATATATATTGTTAATTAAAGCTAAAAAATATCTTTTGGCTAGCCTTTTTATCTAAGATCTTGAGTTTTATACAAATGGTATCACATGGACCGAACTCATAGCCTATATATGGACTAGAGCATACTGCAACACGAGTCTAAACTGACCACGAGTTGATTGCAGTATATGTGTTTGGATTTGTAGTACTTATAATTAGATTTGAATAGATTTGAAACTTTAGCTTGATAAGAATGCCATGACTTAAATAAGGGGAGTATATAAGGAATATATGTGCGAACATTTTTAGTTGTATATCAGCTATGGGTTAATCTTGAATAGTTAAGCAGCTTGAATAATACTTTCAGGCTAGACATTTTAGGTGAGGACCTAGGTTGTTACAGTGGAGCGGATATAGTTTATGGTCTATATGGATTAGAGGATACTATAACATAGGTGCACTGCAGCTTACTATGGATCGATATCATGATGTCTGGGATTGGATTTGAATAGATTTTGACCTTTATACTAATAAGGATGTTAGGGTTGAAACGAAGAAAGAATATGTGAGGACTCATATGAGTGTGTATTTAGTCCCACATCAGTTATATAGTAGATAAATTTGAGGTATTTATAATAACTTCTAGCTAATTTTTTTCAGTGAGATGTTGGTTGTTACAATTTGGATGATTCAATATGATGCCACTCTCCTGTTCATTTGGGAAGAGATGCTACCATCCTGTCGTCATAGAAATCTGGCGCCCAGGATACACATGCGCAATTTACACTCTTTGTCGCCAGTGATCACTTCATATCTGGACCACAGACCTTTTGACCTTTTAAGAGCACTATACGGTAACCAGAAAGAGTTAATTAGAAACATTGCATCTGCACAAAAAAATCCATTAGAAGGACATAAAAAATCAATTAAAAGTTCGATCTCCATCATTGCATCTAGACGAAGTGGCTGGAAACTAAATTTCCATGACTGAACGGCCCCTACATGTTTTGGTTGGCACTGATCCCTCCATCCAGCTTAAATTTGAGAGTTATTTTAGAGTAACAATCTGCAGCCTAGCTAGCAAGGCTAAGAAAATGGGCAAACTCCTAGTTCTAACAGCCAAAATTTAGATTATCATCAAAAAAAAAAAAAGGGGGAAGAGGGGGGCGGGGGGTGTCCAAAATTGAGATGATATAACTAGTAGAGCTGCAAAAGAATCTAGCTAGTTGTTCATGAACAACCAGGGATCGGCTCAGCAAATTGCCTCATCTCAACTTTGGTTCAGCTAGAAAATGAGCTAAGCTCAAAATTGAATAAAAACTCACCTTAGCTTGACAATAAGCTTGTTAAAGCTCATTTTAAACAATAAATTAAGGAGCCAACCTTGAACATAGTCCATATCAAGATTGGCTTGAGCAAAAATTGAGCTCAATTATCTCTATCATGCATATAGAAGACCATTTTTAAGCAGCTTGCTACTAGACTTTGCTCAACCGGTTTGCACTCCTAATAACTAGTTATCTTTTCTTCCCAAACCACCGACCTTGATGTACTCAACAGGTTCATATCTGGGACTTCAACGTTTTCCACCTTCTATACTCCAGTTGGACAAACCTCTTGCAGGGAGGCTTGCAAAGGATTCAGACTGATTAGGTTTCAATTGCTATCACGCGCAAACCATATTATCATATTTTAATTAAGATCTATCACTAGCTCACTATTTTTTTTTTGTATAGACGGATGATCACATGACTCTAACGTGAATACAATCCATAGAGTCAAAAAATAAAATATCCTGTAAGATCCGTAGGTACATCTCATTCTATTATCAGATCTAATCTCTGGTGTGCTCCGCAATAAGAAGTGACCCAATCTATCACTTTGTTCATCTTCTGAAACACATGCTGAACAAACACTATGGCAGACTTATGAAGAGATATTTAGATGTCATGGAGAAGTAGATGAGCCTCCAACTATCTTATGACATCATCTCAGATCTAGCCGACATCGATCGCTGAATCATCCTCGATGCAAATCTTCTCCACCCATAGCTTCTGTCTGGTGCAAATAATGCTTGTCTAGGCGGCTCGAAGCTCAGCTCTTGGGACCGATGGCTTAAATAGATATGAGTCCCCTACCGCCAGCAACTTGCATCCAGAACCCGGATGACAAAGCAAGCACCATTTTAACCTAATAACAAACCGATTGCATTTCTATCCAAAACAATCTTGATTGCATGGCTACAAACTCGTTGCAGAGGTTTTGTAGTAAGATGGAGCACGGATGATCTGCTGCAATAATTGTGCTGCCTACCATTTGCTGAATAAAAACTGTAAAGTGGTCATTTTGCTGCTCCAGGGAAGCAAGTGATACAAGCGATGGATCCCACATCAAATGCACTTACGAAGTTGGAAAGTTCATGCGTGCGTCCCTTCCTTGCAGCATGCTCTCTCGTAGCAGCCACTAAGGTATCCCCTTCTAATTGTTCAGAAAGGTTTTGTATATCCCAATATTGATTCTGTGGACCAAAAAGGTGGTGCCAACAAACTATGTTGTCAACTTAATAGTGCATCAAATCCAGTCCCTCTACAGCACATTGGACATCCAATCGTAGCATCTATAAATAATCCTTTAACGAGCAGCTAAGTTCCCCAGGCTTTCAAACCTAGAACATTGTTAATCCAAAAATGTCTCCTACTGCAGACCCCAAAGCTAATTCAGTTGTGATCCCCATTGCTGAAGATGAAACACCTCCCCATGATAAGCAAAAGCAGCAGCCCGAGCAACGGCAGGAGTATTCCTTCTCTAGTTTGCTTCACTCTCTTCTTCCTCTCCTTCCACAGGTAAACACTCGATGGCTGATACACAGTGCCAAGGTTGGATTAGCTCTGGTCCTGGTCTCACTCCTCTACATGCTTGATGTGGTCCATGACCGGCTCGGTGACAACGCCATGTGGGCGGTCATGACCGTAGTCGTCGTCTTCGAGTTCACCTCAGGTAAAATGGTGAAAGAATTTTATAGTCTTTTTGGAAGAGCATTGTGATCATATGGTATCATGTACATGGTTCCGCATCTGCTGAACTCTTAGTCATTTACAATTACAAATTGAAACTCTATGAGATAATTAACCTCAAACAAACAAAAGAAAACAAGAGCACAAAACCAATCTTATATGCGCTTTTGCTCTTTACTACTATGAAAGTGAAAAGAGTTTTGCTACCAAAACTTGTAATAATTTTGGAAACAATTACAAGAACAATAAGTTCTCATCAATTCTGCTTGTTTAATCTAGTTAATTTTTTACTCGTTGAGCATTGCTATGCGACGAAAACAAGAAATAAAAACATCACCAAAGGATCCTAAGTTATTGACTGCAGAATAACATGCAGTTACCACTTGTCCAAAAGGTCTTTTCTTTTTTAAAAAAAAAATGAAAGATTTACTAGTGTGTGAGTAAGACGCATGTTGAGTGGGCTTGAACTGTGAAATGACATCCACACGAAGACCCCAAGCATAAGGCATGCAACTGTAGTTGGTGGAAGCTTTTATTCTTGCTGGCTTGTGGAGTTAAAATGTAGGGCTAAGTAAATAACCGAAATATGAAGGAACCATCCAATCTGATTTAATAAATATCGATTTTGATCGGTTGAAAGACATAAATCGAATGGAATCGGATTGGAGTTTGTAAAAAATTAGTTATTTACAGTTGAATTCGATTCCCACACTTTTAAATCATATGAAATCAAATCCAACCAATGTAGTACAATACAAATTCACTTTCATTTTGGGACGGTATCATTTGGATTCATCGGAATATTAAAGTTAAATTATTGACAAGGGCACATCAATTTGAGATAATTCTAAAATTAGTTACTTTCAGATGAGTAAATTTTTTTATTTTATTTTATATAAATTTAAAAATAAATCTAAAATTTGTAACTTATAAGATTTATGCTTTTTTTTGTATTAGATTGATAAAAAAAATAAATAAACTTAAATGAGTCAATATTGGACTTAAAATTACTATTGGATCAACATTGAAGTTCAGACTGACACAATCCATCCGAACCTGCTAGATATTATTCACTTCGATTTCAAACGATTTATACATAATAAACGATGAGCAGCGGATTGAATTTTCTTCAATTTGATTGGGTCCAATCGAAAAAAAAATTTTCTCTCAATCCGACCGAATCCGATCCATGCTCAACCCTACTAAAATACATCACCCTTACCATCACTATCATCTATCAATTGCAGCTAAACATGTACCACAGTCGTCAAGATTTTGTCCAAGGGTCGGAGAGGATCCAACTGAGAAACTGAGGCTATCTAGCATCATCAGACCGTAACGTTCCTTGTTGTGGGGGCCAACAGGTTCCAGTGGATGATTATAATGATCCCAACTTACACCTAGACGACAAAAACCCCAACATAAGATAGAGAAGGTCACTACATAGACTCATAGACGACAAACTGATACTGGAATCATGACTTTGTGAGGTACCTTCCCTTCTTCTTCCTTTTTTTTTTTTTTAATAGATGAGAAAGAGAGTTTTCTCATTATGTTCTTTCATGATATTGATAATGCCAACTTAGCTTTATTCTTGCCTCTGTCACTGTCCTCTCCTCCACCCTTCCAACAACACACAGTCCTCTCTATATACTTTGGGTAAAAAAGATCTTATTAATTTATTACTAGAAAGTAGAAAAGATAAGTTTAATGTGCAATGGAAGGTGGACTTTAGAATTCGTATTTGCTAGTCGACGTGGGTTGAAGCAGTCCAGTAGTGCGTTTGAAGTTGGGAAGTGATCCTAACCCACTTAAGAATCCTAGTGTGCTGTGGTTGCACTAGTTCCTGCAGCAGAGAAGGTTTCCACTACGTACGTAGTAGAACCAGACCTCGTCACTCCTCAATGTTATGCCTACCATTAGCTCTTGTCTCTACAGAATAATGATAGCGAGGACTAATAGAAGCATTTCAGCTGGTAGAAAGAGGTAATCATTTTTCCAGCAATCTCCTAATAATATTGCTATATGTTCCCTCAAATACCGATTCATGTATGATGCCCAGTAGCTATGCAAAGACTGGGGATGGGTGCTGTGCATGCAACAAAGTATAAGGTGATATTCAACATTTGCTCATTTAGTTTAATTAACACTGCCCTTGAAGAATGATGATAACAAATTTATTTGCATTATTAGAATAAAAGGTCAATCTAAGATCGAACAAGTTTTGGTGATTAAAAATATTTTTTGCACCATGGTGAATAGATTATTTGATATTAAAGAGGCATTGTGCATATCCGTGGTGTTGGTGTAAAACTAATTCCTACTCTAAACAAACAAATACCTTTTCTTTTGTTCAGGTGCGACGATCGGGAAGGGAATTAATCGTGGAATAGGCACTATCCTAGGGGGAGGGCTTGGCTCTTCGGTGGCTCTTTTGGCTCAAGAGATTGGTGGAATTGGTAAAGCTATAGTCATTGGGGCCTCCCTATTCATCTTCGGTACGGCAACCTTTTTCTTGAACTTCTGACGGCCGGACCTCATATTCATGTCATTTCTAAACCTTTATATGATGTCATTTCAAAGCATGCATATGTCTAATTAGCATTTGAGATCTATATATGAATCACACAGTCTTATCTTCATCTTTCAGGTGGAATGGCAACATATTCTCGAATGATTCCTAGCTTTAAGAAGAAGTATGACTATGGAGCAATCATTTTCATCCTCACATTCAGTTTGATTGCTGTCACTGGAATTAGAGGAGATCATATACTTAAAATAGCAAGTGACCGTCTTTCGGCGATATGCATGGGCTTCGTCATATGTATTGTCATAAGCTTATTCATCTTTCCCATGTGGGCTGGTGATCAGCTCCACAATTCATTGGCATCCAAGTTTGATAAGCTTGCATGCTCAATAGAAGGTTTGTCACCAAACTCACCAAAAATATAATCACATCATGAAGTGTGGTTTTTCATTATTATGACATACAATTCAATATCTTATTGTTTCAGAATCAGTGCTCATATTTTAAAAAGAATTTATCTTCTTGATTGGTTTATGTTACATCAAGCTTTTGCATTGCAAAGAAAGAAATATGTATGATTTTAAATTTTAGTCCCTGATTATATATTTATTATTTTGATGTAGAGTGTTTGGAGGATAACATAAAACCCTTGGATGAGAAAAAGGGGACCCAACAGGCTTATCCTCACGGTAGTTGCTTAGCAGTTCTATCCTCCAAGTCTAGTGATGAGACTTTGGTAAGCAAGTTCTAACCATTGACCATTACAAATATGCCATAGCCTTTTGCCACAATGCTTCTCCACTACAATCATCTTTTATGTTTCGATTGAAAAGTGTTTGATAATCACCAAGCCATTTCTCCAACTCTTAATTAATTGCCATAGTAATTATCTTGTTTTAGGCCAATTTTGCAAAATGGGAACCATGGCATGGGCGGTTTGGATTCTACTATCCTTGGAACAAGTACCTACAAATTGGGGAGTTGCTGCGGGAATTGGCAGCTTATATCCTATCACTAAGAGAATGTCTACGATCAAAAGAAGAAGTAAGAAGTCATATTTCTACTTCATTTAGTAGACCAGTTGCTTGTTTGCAAGATATCTACCCATAAACTACCCATTCATGTGGGTCACCTAAATCTTACATGCGGAATAAATGCTAGTGTGGCTTACTAATTATCTCATTTTTGGTGTCAGCCTTTAAGATCATGTGCCATGATGGACATTGGAGATTATTACAGAGCAACGTGTATACTGCTAGCAAGCACATTGAGAGAACTTGGGCACAACATCTGTGACATGAAGAAGAGTCAGCAAAGCGACTCAATCTTAGCAAAATTTGAGATGACAAGGTCGGAATTATGCTCGACTATGCTCGTGTCGAAGCTAGCAAAGCTTATGAACCGAAACAGTGGTATTGGTGGAGGAATTTCGAGCACCAGCATTGTGTTTCTGTTATCGGTGATTACTGACAAGATAGAGGTGATTGTTAAAGAAGCTGATGAATTAGAGAAACTTGCACGTTTTTCTCATACATAACTCGCATATTGTATAAGGAGAGCTAATTTTGAATTACACGAATCCATGATACTCTCTATCTTTGATATAGTTATCATCCAGACATAATTGAGACGGGATGCCGGCCGGTAAAAATATATTGGTATCACTTCTTGCTTGTTCCAAGTATATGATGAACTTTTAAGGATCAACAAGCTTTACATTTACAATAACTCCATAATAATTAAACTTCTAACATGATAATTGTAAAATCTGCATATCATGCATATCTCTCTCTCTCTCTCTCTCTCTCTCTCTCTCTCTCTATTCACATTTCATCCTGTAACAACTCAGAACCTCACCTAAAAAGACTATTTGAAAGATATTATTTGGATTCTTTGGTTCTGTATAAATATTCAAGATCTTCCAATGAATAATCGATGTGAGATTAAATATATACTTGTACGCATCTTTACATACTCCTCTCATTTAAGCCTTAGTGTTCTCGCCCGACTAAGGGTTCAAATCCATGTATTTATTTTTAAACACCACTATTAGCTCGTGGTCAGCCTCAATGAACCCATGCTATAATATCTCCTAGTCTACATAAGTTATGGACTGGACTGGCTCTGATACCATTTGTAACAACCCAGTATCTCATTCAAAAAGACTAGCCGGAAGGTAATATTTTGATTCTTTGACTCTGTATAAGTATCCAAAATCTTTCAAACGAATAACTAATGTGGGACTAAAAACTCGCCAGTATGTGTTTTCACACGTTTTCTTTTGTTTTCAAGAAAACCAGTACATGCCTAGATGACGACATTTTATAGAACCGAAGGCTGCAGCTGATTATATGTCTAGTTGGAGTCAAGAATACATGGAGACTCATGAAAATGACTCCAAAAAGTCACTTTGCTACTGTTGGTGCGAGATTTCGATCGATACCGGAGGAGCTGGAGTGGACGATCGAGATCGATATCTCTCAAATGAACCCGCAAGAAAAGCCCCGATCGAAGGTGGCTTTGGCGGTGACCTTCCGATGCTCAAGTCAATATTTCGTTCAACAGAAAAAGGAGCATAAGAGACGGAGTAATGGTGTACCTGAGGGTCCCCTTTTCTACATCCTTTTATAAGAGTCATCTGGAGCTAGTTAGGCCTATGCCAGTAGGCCATCAGGATATGCCGCTTGCTATTCGCCCACTATCCAGATTGTTAGTCATGGGTGTTAGTTACGCCACATGATCACATTCTGGAGGTTTGTTAGGGTATCCTGTCAGTCATGTTCCAAAATTTTATTGGGATATTCTGTTAGATCGTGCATGGATGATTCGATTGGACTATGCGCTCAAGTCGATGAGGTGGGTTCGAGACTGTGTCGGTGATGTCCAATGGGCTATTGGCAGCAACCTATTGGTGGAGGGGCATTGGCAACCTCCTGAAAGGAAGGGCCCTCGATTGAGAGTCTGATCGATTGCCAGGTGCGAGGCTTAGGTGTTGCTAACTATTGCTCGATAGAAAACTATCGGTTACGAGAAGATATTTAGTCGGATAGTGCCATTCGCAAGCACCCTTGGGGAATCAGTGATGGAGAGTAGGCCGTCAGAGAGGTTCTTGATGACTCCGAACAAGACTCATCGATTTTGGCTGATGGGGTATCAACTATGAGTCGGTCAAGGCTTTGTGCCCCCAGAAATTGGGTCTGACCATTTTGGATCTTGGGCCTCTTCACATTTTTGGCTCATGTGGATTTTTTTTCCAACACATGCCTTCCTACTCTCGAGTTTGAGCTTTGGTTGGATGAGGGGAGTACTGTCGGTTCCTCATGTCGAAGATGTGAAGAGTCCCAGACAGAAAAATGCATCATTTTCAAGGTGGATGTGAGGGCTTTGGGCAGGTAATTATGGTTAAAATGTAGAGTTTTAATTTCAAATTTTGATGGGCACCTTTTTAGGCTTGGCGCATTAATTCAGGCGACTGATGGTGGGGAACCAACCGATGGGCAGAGGCCACGTGTAGACTGCCCATTCAAAGATCATGATTCATGATCTTTCAGAACCATCCTTTTTTAGCCATAAAGTCGCACCATCTTCCTTCCTTTTCATGCTTTCGGGCAGTGTTCCATGTCTTCTCTCTTTCTTTCGATTCTTCTTCTCTTTCGATTCATCATCACGTCAGGTCCGCTCTGCCTGAGTTTCTTCCTCATGGTGGCATTTTTGAGGGTAGCCTAGGAGTTGTCCTTATTGTTTTCGATCATCTCCTCAGCTTTCTCCTCTCTCTTCAGGTGGGTCTTTCTTGGCTGTTCTTTTTCATCCATCCGTGTAGCACTTATTTCAGTCTTTTCTTCCCTCTCTTCAGGTTTTGATCTTTTTTTTTAATTCCTTTAATGGCGGGATCCACTGGTTCGATCAGAGAATGGTCCACCTCCTCAGGAGCAGGTCCTAGGAACCCTATCAAAAGACACAAGTGTTCTGAGGTCGATTCGACTTTCGGACCTAGTAACTTTGATTCCGTGCTAGGATCGAAAGATTTGGACTAGATTCGGGCTTTGTATAGAGTTCCATTGGAGTTCGATTTGGAGCTCCCTGAGACCACCAGATGGGCAAACGACCCCCCACCTAGTCGATTAATTGTGTACAAGGAAGCGCTTAATGCTGGTCTATGGCTTCCTATCCCTTCCTTTGTTCCAGCCCTCTTATGATTTTACTGCATTTCTCTCTGCGCTCTTATTCCAAATTCCTTTCATTTTGTTATTGGATTCTTAGTTGTTTGTGCTATGACGAACGTTCAGCCTTCCATCCCTCTTTATTGGACTTTCTTCACCATTAAGAGGCATCCACATGTCAGGGGTTGGTGGTACATTGCGACTTAGAAGAAAGTTTCTCCACTGATTAAAGGTACTCCTACTTTTGTTCATGGGTGGAAAAAGTGTTTTCTTTTTGTTTCTCGATCATCGCTTGAGAGTTGGGACTTGCCGAACTGAGGTCAATTGGAGGACTCAGCTGGTAGCATCCCAAGGCTAGAGGTTGAGGAGGAAGGCCACTTTAAAGTACTTAGGGATTTCAAGGTTCCTCCCTTGGGGAAGCTGCTGTCTGAGGAGGCCTTATATAATGTGAGGCTTAGCCCGATCATCCGCAAGGGTGAGTAGGAAGTTATAATCCTTTCCTCTCCTTTCTTTCCGTTTTTGGGCAGAGGTCCGCTTTCTACCTTGCTATGGCATGGCGAAATGGTCTCTTCATGTGCAGTGGAGCTTTCATTTTCGATCGAAGTCGCTAGCGATCACTTGAGAGAGGAATCTTTTCACAGACTTTGGGTTGGCATGGGAGGTATTGGAAATGGTTGTCCCTTCTAAGAGGAACGCAGTTTCGTGGCCTTGAGAGAATGTCCTAGTGCCATACTCAGAGCAGGTTTGGCTTCAGTGACAGTCTCTACTGGGGTCTCTGTGGAACTTGTGCTTTCAAGAAGGATGGACACTGCGCCACGCATCCATTCGTGGTGGGGGCCATGGTCTTCAATGTTGGGGGGCGGCTTCTTTGTGGCTCTCAATGGCCAATTGAAGTAGCCCAGATGCAGCCTTCACCCATCGGCGCTGACTTTCCACTGGACCCCCGACTGGATTGGAATTCCATTTTAAGATGGTGAAGGATAGTAGTTGTCTGCGACGGTTGGATGTGAGAGCTCCTCTTTCTCTCTCTCGCACATCCGTTGGATGATTGGCCTGGCCCTCGTGCTCCTTCCATGGTGGAGGCAGTGGGTAGTCAGCATTACCTGGTGGGAGCATGTGGGGATCTTGTCTAGGAGGCGATGAAGGATTCCTCCCAGGATTCGGGGCTGTGGTGTCTTCCAAGACCAAAGCTCCGAATGCCGAAGTCAAGTTGGGAGAACAGCCTTTTACCTCACATCCGACGATTGGTTAGTTACAGCGGAGGGAGCTCCAAGTTTGAATCCAGAGCAAGCGCTAGCTCCTGCTACTTTAGAAACGTTGGCATTCGTATGGCTGAGATTTTCTCCATACGAGATGTGGTGCATGTGTTGGCCTTTATTATATACTTTTGCCTTGTTATCGTTTATGTAACACTTGATGCATCGTCTTTGTAGAAACTTTATTTTCAATTTAAGAGTGCATTTTTCTCTGGTGTGTGCACCTTGGCATCCCCGAATGATTAAAAGTCATCGACTTAGGCAAGGTCGTAGAGGGTTTAGTTGGGTCAGACATAGGCCATCCCTGCTAAAGGCCAATTGAAGGTCATTTTGACTTTAAAGTCGATCAACGATCAGGCTAATTAAAGGCCTCATTGTTTAAAAGCCGATCAAAGACTCCTTCTACGTTGGGCTGATCAAAGGTCAGATCGATCAAAAATTATTTTATTTAAAAGTTGATCAAAGACTCTTTCTATGTTGGATTGATTAAAGGTCAGACCGATCAAAGACCATTTTGTTTAAAAGTGGATTAAAAGCTCCTTCTATATTGGATCGATCAAAAGTCGGATCGATTAAAGGTCGGATCGATCAAAGATCATTTTATTTAAAAGTCAATCAAAGGCTCCTTTTATGTTGGGCCGATCAAAAGTCAGGCTGATCAAAGGTCATTTTGTTTAAAAGCTGATCAAAAACTCTTTTTACATTGGGTCGATTAAAAGTCGGACCGATCAAAAGTTATTTTATTTAAAAGTCGATCAAAAGCTTCTTCTATAATGGACTGATCAAAGGTCGGATCGATCAAAGATGATTTTATTTAAAAGTCGATCAAAAACTTCTTCTGTTGAATTTTGAGATTTGATGCATGCATATGCGTTTTAAAATTTTTATTTTCTAAATACCACAGTGGAGAATAAGATTAAAATATTTTTAATCTAAATTTTGTATGTAAAAAAATATAAAACCACATGAATCTATTTCATATACTGAAATTGATATATGCTGAAATTTAGATTGTGATCAAATCACATACCTGTTTCGCAATATCTTTCTTCAAAACTGGATCTGGAAGAGAAGAAGCTCTCTATTAGCCGCATAAATATCTGATCTCTACGAGTATCCACTCGAGATCAGTCTGAAACAGTTCTCTTTAATCTAAATTTTGGTTCTCCAAAATTCGGCATGCTGAATCTGAACAAAGCCTGGATCGCGATCAACACTTGATCTTTCTCCTTGATCTTCTTCTTCTCCTCTTCTCTAGAGTTTTTTCTTGTTATGTGTTGTTACTAGATGTTAGAAACCAGTAAGAAAGAGGCAGCCAAACTGCTTTGGGCATGAAACTCCTTGGGACACGCATCCCAAGGAAGGAGTGTATAGAACACCCAAAAGGAGAGAAAGGGAGAGGAAGAGAGGGCGTGGAGAGAGCCTTTGGGTGTGAGGGACTGCTGGTTTTGATGCTTTAGAGACCTTAAGAGAGATCTTTTTAAATAGGCATAAGAATTGAATCCTATTCAATCTTATAATATAAGTCCTACTTGCATTAGGATTCCTATTAACTTAAGTTATCCAACTTACATTAGGAAGCCCATTAGGCACTAACTATTGGAGCCCTTGCACCTATAATTAGACACCCTCTTTTGCACCCAAGAGACACTCCATATGAAAATCAAAGGTCCTCTAATCAATGGACACTCCAAATTGATCAAATCAAAGTGGCACCCCATAATAACTATCAAAGAGATTCATAAGGGACTTGCACTCTTAATTTATGTGATCCATAACTTTAGACACTCAATTTTTACATCCAAAAGACATCTCATATGAAAATCAAAGACCTTCTAATCAATGGACACGTCCAAATTAATCAAATCAAGATGGTGCCCCATAATAATTATCAAAGAGATTCATAAGGGACTTGCACCGTTAATTTATGTGATCCATAACTTTAGACATCCAACAATTAGAGTCTCATGAATCTTATTCATGTAGGTTGTTAGCAGGTAATTAAGTTAGAATTAACTTATCAAATAAGTAATCCCAACGGAAAGAGAAATTGGGTCTAACCATGTGCTAGTAAAATTACCATGAACCCAATGGATTTTTCTAAACCCAATTGACACTTCATAAGCTCAATTACTTATTTCAGGCCTAATCCCTTTGTTGTGTGACCTCATAAGTTTAATTCTATATGGTAGTGAGACATTCAATAATCTCTATTATCGTATCATTGAAACTCTTTTTAATGGATCGAAATAATTCTACTCTAACTCAACAAAGATTGTCGATCCAGAACAATCCTAGTGAGCTCTCACAATTTACTAGTGACACCTAGCAGTATGTAGTGACAATCTAGTAGAATTGAAATGAACCTCTAAATGTAGTTAACGTGTGATTCAATCCCTCTATCGTAAGTCTCGACTACATGGCAGGTCATGGATAAATCGTCAAACCTCAACATCGATCATATGATAGATTCAATCAGCTTAAGTCCATATGTGATTCTATAAAAATTCTTTTCCATCAATCACACTGCTCTGGCCATAGACTTAAGGACTCAATCTCTTAAATTCTATAGGATTAATTCTTTCTGTTATGATTGATAGATCTCATCTTGATGCACACTCCACTCCTACAGTGGATCAATTATCACCAACATTCACTACAAGAACTTCTTGAGATCCATGTTGATGTATCAGTCAAACTTCAACAGCCTCACTACGAGCAGTAGTGTCATCTCAGGTCAAAAGATCAGTCATACAATTGCAGCATCGAGAAAGTCACAATGAGTGAGCAGACATCCATGTGATTTCTCATATTGATCACACTCAGTGCTAGTTATTCTCTAACAACCACCTGCACTCTCGCTCCAATATTTCTACACTGCAGACTCGAGACCTATCTGTCCAAAGGAAGCGATCTGTGCACTGATCTATCCAGATCAATCACCATCCCCATGATGATCCTATGACCATGAGCAATTTAGGAATCAACCGTCAATGACATATGCCTCAAATTTTTAATTCTTTGAGAATATATATCATCATCTTATCAATCTCTTAGATGATTCATGGACACATAGACATGAATGGTAATATAACTATCCAATAAGTATAAAATCATATCCTAGAGATATGAAATGTGTCAGCCAAGATTAGCTTCTAGGACATACATCCAACAATCTTCTATTTGTACTAAAATCAATCTGCCATGTACCAAATCCTATCTTCACAAGACAGGTTATAGTCTTAGGCTAGCCAAGTGACTTACTAGTGGATCATCCACATCACATGTGAAGTTTGTTCTCTGCACCTCTATATACTTCTACTCGAGGTAGTCGTGTGTTTTGCTGTTCTATGTGCTTGGATATCTGGTGAGACCTAGGCTCCTTAACAAGGGTTATGATGCCATTATCTTTTGCAGTATAGTGTCACGGTATCTGATGGTATGACAACTAATTCTGTAACTAACATTATAATCAGAATGTATCCTACACATCTACAGTGTACTCAACTTTTATTGATCGATTATTTGGAATCCTTCTAAAATATCGACATAGGAACACATCCATGATGTAGACATTCTACCATCAATATCAGACATAAAGTCTGAATTGGTGTATCCTCCTACTCCTAGCTTTGATCCTTCTCCGAACATGTCTTCAGTTCTTCTTAAGAGCTTAAGGATATTTTCACAGCAATCCAGCGCTCACAGCCTGGATACAACAGATATCTACTTGTGACAATCACGGTATAATCAGTTCAAGTACTTTATGACATACGACTATACCCGAGAGAGTAGCAGACCTCTCTCTGAGATTTCTATGCTGAATGCTTTCAGCATCCGATCTCTGTACTTTATTTGTGAAAACATAAGCATCCAATTATATCTATCTCTATGGATCTTTAAGATGCTCACTTTATGTCTTTAATGGAGAAATCTATATTCAACCATATTTTAATCGATGTTAATATTAGATACTCCCACTGATCCTTTTGAAATCCATAATTTCTCATATGTGATCAAACAATTTGATCATATCATTGAAATGAATATTCCAACTCCAAGAGTATTGTGGTTTTTATGATTACCTATCACAAGAAGTAAAATTCATAGGCTATTCCACATAGAAATCTTCAAAAGATCTCTACTCAGGAAAGCTATTTCACATCTTTTTTTGAAGTCGATGTCTCATATCGCCTCGTTGTAGATTCTGGGATCATCTCTATGTTCTCTATCTCCCATGAGAAATAATTTTTTCTACATCCTCTGTTAAGCATACTCAAGTACTTTTCGAGAGGATTGGAGATCCTACTATATGTACGAGATGGAGGAGGAATACACGTCTACTGGCTCATGATTAATATGTTCTTAAGGTCTCAAGGCTCTTTGCTCTTCAGAGACACTCTCTTAGAGCTTAACTTTCCTCCCACTGCTTCATCTTGGTTAAACAGTTTTTCAAGAAGATAGCATTGAGTCACGATCATATGATAATCCCATTGAAAAGTAATATTTCAAACTCTTTTAGGAAGAGCTTTATAGACCTATCCTCAACATATCCACCTGCTATCCTAAACACAGGCTTCCTTGAATCTCAAAATAATTAAGATTCAATTCTCATCATATCATATCTTACATGGTATGGTAGGAACAGATTTAGAGAGTATCCAATTTCATAGAAATAAAGCATGTTCCTAAAGAAATATAAATAAATCAGTAAATTTTATTATAGACCAGATCATTTCTCATATAGTCCCATGACTCTTCTTATCTCATTGAGCTGAGATTTACTAAGAGGGGTCCAATATGAAACAATACCATTTTATGAGATAATCAAAAAAAAATTTTCAATGGTATTGCATCCTCGATCCGATCGAAGTACCTTCTGAAATTTTTTGATTTGTTTCTCTACTTATATCTGAATTCTTTGAACCTTTTAAAAATTTTAGATTTGTATCTCATATACAAAGTAAAGACAACTCCTTAGTTAGCACATCACATGGGCTACACACATCAAATATGTATCAGGATAAGTATCTCAGTGGTCCTTTTCTTCTTGTCTCATAAGAGTAGCTTGATCATATTTTCTCAAAGAGATGATGCACAAACTAGATTTGACTCAACAGTCAATGAGTCCAAGTCCATATTTTTTTAGTTTGTTAATTATTTCTTCTCCAATATGACTTAGCTATAGGTTTCACATATACTTTAAATTTTATTTCAATTTTGGATCTCTCAAATTCAATAGTATTCGCTGATTACTCAATTAAATTCACATATGCATCAACATGCAAATGATACAGATTGTCTCTAAGAACTAAATTCAAATAATGATCGCAAAGGACAGATACCCATGGTCACAGTAGCAACTGTTGTCCTATAACCAATTTAAGGGTTACTTTGTCAGCCCTCTATCTTTCCATCGACTCTACACTAGAGTCTGTAGCTCAACTAGAAGAAGAAAAAATCGTAAGGACAGTATTGAGCAATTTCGACATATCTATTCTAGGTGTGTCTTTGTTTCTTTAGGCTATCCAGGTATTTACCTCTGAACTCTTTCAAGGTTCTTTTGTTATCAACACTTTGATCAATTTAGATAAAGTGCCATGATGATCTTTCATATGGTAGTTTACCATAAACTATCCATATAAATTAATCAGAGATTGTAGGATCAAATCTATAAATAATTCTTTATGCATGATTATGTCGAACCTTTTAAGCTCTTTAATATCCTCGATCATTATCAAATAATGATCATAGACTGACTATCCATCATGCATCACATGCACTGTGCGACTCTGATCACCTCACAACACTTGTGGATGAATCAACATGTTATGGACAGTGTACATGTACTCATGCATAGGACCTATCTTTATTGTCATTGTCCATCCACTCATCAAGTATAGCTCGTTGACTATGGGTTGGATGAACTGTTAACATTAGAATAATCTGATAAAGAATATTACTTAATTTTTTAAAATTAAGAATAATTCTTAACTTTGTAAGTCAGTCTATGTACTCGATTTCGGTTAATCAGTTGATATCTAGGATTCAAGCTAGAGGATTGAAAGCTGACACAATGAACAACAGAGAGCAAAGATTCTAATTAGATGTTTGTATTTATTTTATAATTTTATTCTAAAAATTTTTAGATGTAAAAAGAGACTCACTATTTTATCAGAACTCCCATACTCTCTGGATAGAGAAACAAAAATTCTAACACGATAATTGAGTTTCTAGTAGGTACTACGGTCCCACCGATGTCGTGTACCTCACTTAACAGTTATTAATAACATGAATAAACATCGATGCATGGATAACTCTTTGTCCAGATGCTTCTCTAAGCATATTACAGTCACTTGGTCTCTAAGTCATGTGGGCTCACCTAACAGTTATTATCCGCACTTCTTAGTTAAGTAAGATCTACCGTTCACAAGCAAGTGTAAAGCCATCATTGGGTCCCTCACCTAATAATTATTAGGTCCAAACTCATCTTTATCCCATAATAACTCTTTGCTAATAGAGTGGTTGCATGTTTTTGATACAACTGAACTATTGTGACCAGTCGAGAACAATCAACGTCGGTAGCACGCCCGCACATCTATAATGATGGAAGATCTTGGACTTAATATTTTATGGAGAGGTTTGAGTTTAGATATCATCTAATCAGTCATCACATGACTGATGTAATTGACATGGGCTAAATCAAACCACCAAGCAACCATATTTGTGACTCAATCTTTCAAATTGACTAAGTAGAGATTAGTGGGGATCCCCCCGTTACTTTCTTTAGACACTAATAAATTGATCAAGTAAGTGAATAAAATTAATTAAATAATTATTTTTCAATTACTTACCTTAGACATCAATTAGACAATTGATCAGAATTGATTAGCTCAAGTAAATCGGGCTCAAATCAACAAGCCAAATTAGGTCCTTAGGTTAATCGATTCTACATATGGGACTCAATTGATTTGATCAACAATAATTGTATGATCATTAACTTAATTGATCTAATTCAATTCAATACTTGACTCAGTTTAATCAATTACTTAATCAAATTAGATCCATATGTTCCAAATCAAAAATCTTAGATGTAATCCTATTACATGACCTAATTTTTGATTTTTTCATGATCAAAATCTTTATACACAAATATAAATTTTAGATTTTAAAATCATATTTTAGATCTAAATACTTTGTATAAAAGTAAGTATTAAAATATGAAAATAATTTTCAAGTTCTAACATACAAATATATCTCACATATATGCATGTAAAATTATATCTTAAATAAAATTTCAAATCTAAACATGATATCATATATCTCATATACAAATCATAGATCAGATTAAAGATAAATTTATGATCTAAATATGCAATCATATATCATACATATGAATCAAAATTTAGATTATAAAAAAATTCAGATTTCATACATGTATCTATTTCACATGAACTAGAACTCTTTTTAGATCAATTTTTAGATCTATGCATACATCAACATATCAACTATATATTCTAGAATTAAATTTAAAATTAAATTTTAGATTTGAAGATCCATCCATACATCTCATGTATCAAAAAAATTAATTTTAAAATTTTTTCAAAAATATGTATGTTAAAATTCAGCATATGAAAATCCGTGGCTCTGATACCACCGTTGAATTTTGGGGTTTGGTGTATGCATATGTGTTTCAAAATTTTTATTTTTTAAATATTATAGTGGAGAATAAGATTAAAATATTTTTAATCTAAATTTTGTATGCATAAAAATATAAAACTACATGGATCTATTTCATATGCTGAAATTGATATATACTGAAATTTAGATTGTGATCGAATCACATACCTGTTTCGCAATCTCTTTTTTCAAAACTAGATCTGAAAGAGAAGAGACTTTCTGTTAGCCACACAAATATCCGACTTCTACGAGTATCCACTCGAGATAGCTTGGAACAGTGCTCTTTAATCTGAATTTTGGTTCTCCAAAATTTAGATTGCTGAATCTGAATGAAGTCTGAATCGCGATCAACACTTGATCTTTCTCTTTGATATTCTTTTTCTCCTCTTCTCTAAAGTTTCTTCTTGCTATGTGCTGCTATCAAATATTAGAAACCAGCAAGGAAGAGGCACCCAAACCCCTATGGGCATGGAACTCCTTGGGATGCACGTCCCAAGGAAGGGGTATATAGAATACCTAAGAGGAGAAAAAGGGGGAGGAAGAGAGGGCATGGGGAGAGCTTTTGGGTGTGAGGGGCTACTGGTTTTGATGCTGTAGAGATCTTAGGGAAGGTCCCTTTAAATAGGCATAAAGATTGAATCCTATTCAATCTTATAATATAAGTCCTACTTGTATTAAGATTCCTATTAACTTAAGTTATCCAACTTACATTAGGAAGCCAATTAGGTGCCAACTATTGGAGCCCTTGCACCCATAATTAGACACCCTATTTTATACCCAAGAGACATCCCATATGAAAATCAAAGGCCCTCTAATCAATAGACACGGCCAAATTGATAAAATCAAAGTGGCATTCCATAATAACTATCAAGAAGATTCATAAGGAACTTTCACCCTTAATTTATGTGATCCATAACCTTAGACATCCAACTTTTGCACCCAAGAGACATCCCATATGAAAACCAAAGGCCCTCCAATCAATGGACACGCCCAAATTGATTAAATCAAGGTAGCATCCCATAATAACTATCAAAGAGATTCATAAGGGACTTGCACCCTTAATTTATGTGATCCATAATCTTAGACACTCAATAATTAGAGTCTCATGAATCTTATTCATGTAGGTTGTTAGCAGGTAATTAAGTTAGAATTAACTTATCCAATAAGTAATCCTAATAGAAAGAGAAATTGGATCCAACCATATGCTAGCAAGGTTACCATGAATCCAATAGATTTTTCTAAACTCAATTGACACTTCATAAATTTAATTACTTATTTCAGACCTAATCTCTTTATTATATGATCTCATAGGTTCAATTCTATCTGGTAGTGAGACATACAATGATCTCTATCATTGTATTATTGAAACTCTTTTCAATAGATTGAAATAATTCTACTTTAACTCAACAAAGATTGTCGATCCAAAATAATCTTAATGAGCTCTTACAATCCACTAGTGATACCTAGCAGTATGTAGTGGCAACTTAGTAGAACTGAAATGAATCTCTAGGTGTAGTTAACGTGTGATTTAGTCCTTCTATCTTGAGTCCTGACTAGATGGCAGGTCATGGATAAATCATCAAATCTCAACATTGATCATATGATAGATTCAATCAACTTAAGTCCATATATGATTTTATAAAAACTTCTTTCCATCAATCACACTGCTATGACCATAGACTTAAGGACTCAGCTTTTTAAATTCTATAAGACTACTCCCTTCTGCTAGGGTCGATAGATTCTATCTTGATGTACACTCCACTTTTACAGTGGATCAACTGTCGTCAACATCTACTACAAGGGCTCTTTGAGATCCATGTTGATGTATCAGTCAAACTTCAGCAGCCTCACTACGAGCAGTAGTATCATCTCAGGTTAAAAGATCAGTCATACAACTACAGCATCGAGAAAGTCACTAACGAGTGAGCAGACATCCATGTGACTTCTCGTGTAGGTCACGCTTAGTGCTAGTTATTCTCTAACAACCACCTACACTCTCACTCCAGTATTTCTACACTGCAGACTTGAGATCCATCTGTTCGAAGAAAGCGATCCGTGCACTGATCTATCTAGATTAATCATTATTCTCATGATGATCCTATGACCAGGAGCAATTTAAGAATCAACCATCAGTGATATATGCCTCAAATTCTCAACTCTTTGAGAATAGATATCATCATCTTGTTAATCTCTTGGATGATTCATTGATACATAGACATGAATGGTAATATAACTGCCCAATAAGTATAAAATCATATCCTAGAGATATGAAATGTGTCAGTCAAGATTGGCTTCTAGGACATACATCCAACACCTTCTATATTGGACTGATCAAAGGTCAGACCGATCAAAGATCATGACTCAACAAGCAGATAAGAAACCTTGAAAAAAGAAATTCATTATTAAGAGAGATGGCATAACACATTACTGACAGTGCATCCGGAGGTTCTCCAAGTTTCATGATTGGAGAAGTAGGGCTCCATCCAACTGCTTTAGACGATATATCCCTGGCTTGACAATTCATCCATTTGGTAGGGACTTTTCCAATTTGGTGCTAACTTACCTCGCTTGCTCGATTGAGAAACTCCCGCTTTATGAAGGACCAAGTCACTAATTCTGAAGTACTTCTTCCTAACTTTGGAGTTGTCATATTGGGCCACTCAATGCTAATAAGCAGCCATTCTGATATGGGCTCTTTCTCGGGCTTCTTCTAGCAAATCTAGATCTATGCAGAGCCTTTTTGCATTGGTCTACTCATCATAATTCTCAACTTGCATTGATGGAATTTCAACTTTGATGGGGACTACTACTTCGACCTCGAAGGTGAGGCTGAAGGGGGTTTCCCCCATAGGGGCCCTCGGCATCATCCGATACGCCCACAGGATATGGTAATGCTTGTCGGCCTATACCCCTTTAGCTCTGCCCAATCTTTGCTTTAGACCTTGTAGGATAGTTCGATTGGTTATCTCTGCTTCCTCATTTGCCTGAGGGTGAGCTACGGAGGTGAAGTGATGTGAGATTCCATATTCTTCACAAAGCTGCTCTAGTTTGGATCCAGCGAATTGATATCTATTATCGGTTATTAATACTTGGAGAAGTCCAAATCAGCACATTATGCACTTTTAGATGAAGTCCACTACTTTCGCCTCAGTGATGCGGGCCAACAGTTTTACTTTTACCTACTTGATGAAGTAATCTACAGTGACAAGCAAAAATTTTTACTGACCTGATGTCAGAGGAAAAAGATTGAGGATGTCCATTCTCCACTGTGCGAATGGCCAGAGAGCACATATGGGGTGATTGGCACGGTAGGTAGGCACTGTATGTTTGAATGCCGCTGGCACTGATCACACCATGCAACCAAGCTTTGGACATCCCACTGCATAGTTGGCCAGTAGTAGTCTTGTCAGAAGAGTTTGTAAGCTAGCATCTTTTTTTCGATATGGCTTCTGCATGCTCCTTCATGTATCTCCCTTAGGGCGTACTCAGCTTCTGTTGGCCACAAATATCTGAGGAGTGGTAGTGAAAATGATCTTCTGTAGAGTTTTCCCTCATGAAAGAGATATCGAGGTGACTAATATCTTATTTTTTGAGCTTCCTTCTGGTCCGCTGGCAAGATTCCATCTCTGAGACAGTTGATGAGGGGGTCCATCCAGCCGAACTCCTCATCTATCTGTATTACCGTTGCTGACTCTCCTGTACATGGCTTGCTCAGCACCTCAAAGAAGATCCTTCGTGGCAACTCAGATGGTGTTGAGGTCTCCAACTTGGATAATAGGTCAGCATGAGAGTTCTTCGATCTAGAGATTTGTTGAATTTCAAAACTTACAAATTGGGACACCAGATCTTTGATCTTCTAGAGATATTTTATCATATTTTTCTCATGGGCCTCGCAGTGGTCTCGGATGTGGCTGACAACCAATTGGAAGTCAATACGGGCTTTTAAATCTCGGATCCCCAGCTCCTTGGTGATTCTAAGGCCGATAGCTAGAGCCTCATATTCAGCTTCATTATTTATTGCTGGAAATTCGAAGCGAAGGGCGTACTCAGCGATTATCCCATCTGGGCTCGAAAAGATCAGTCCTGCCCTCAATCCTACAGAGTTGGATGACCCATCCACATATAGCTCCCATGCCTTCGAATTGGCTTTAGGTGAATCTTTGCGAGTCTGTTCCTAGGATTTGGCTTCCTCAGGCTCTTCAGGCTCATCCAAAATGGTGCATTCTGTCATGAAGTCGGCCAAAATCTGAGCTTTGATCGATGGTCATGGTCGATAATTAATATCAAACTTAGAGAGCTCTATCACCCATTATGCAATTCATCTTGACGTTTGTAGCCGATGAAAAATGCTTCTTAAAGGTTGGTCTGTCAGGAGAACGATTGAGTGATCTGAAAGTATAGGTGGAGATTTCAAGCGGTGATAAGGAGCGCATAGGCTAGTTTTTCAAGCTTTGAATATCGGTTCTTTACATCTCTCAGAGTCCAATTGATGTAGTATATTGGCTTCTGAACCTTATCTTGCTCTTGAACCAGTATCGCACCCATCATTGTAGGAGAGATAGATAAATATAGAAATAATTCTTTATCTAGATTAGGCTTATCAAGTAATGGGGTGGAGCTGAGGTAGCTCTTTAAGTCAACGAAGGCTTTTTGGCATTCGTCTGTCCATTGAAAGTTCTTTGACTATCTCAAAATTTGAAAGAAGGATAGGCAACATTCGACAGCCTTCAAAATAAATTGGTTCAAGGCGGTGATCCCTCCCATGAGGTGCTGTACTTTCTTGATCGTTCATGGAGGAGCCATCCCTTGGACAGCCCCAATTTTCTCTAGATTGACTTTGATTCCTTGGTTAGAGACCATGAAGCCAAGGAACTTGCTAGAGGACACTCCGAAGGCACACTTTGTTAGATTCAGCTTCATCTGATACCTCCGAAGGATGGCAAAGGCTTCTCTGAGATCTTCAATGTGGGTCCTTATGGACTTACGTTTGATGAGCATATCATCCATATATACTTGCATGTTTCACCTGATTTGGTCCTTAAAGACTCTACTCATGAGGCGTTGGTAGTTTGTACGTACATTTTTCATACCGAAAGGCATAATCCTATAATAAAAAAGATCTTTATCAATAATAAAAATTATTTTCTTCTCATCTTCAGGTGCCATTCGGATTTGGTTATAGTCAGAGAAGACATCCATGAAGGTGACGAGCTCATGATTCGGTGTGGCATCGACTGACTGATCAATCTTTGATAATGGATAGCTATCTTTTAAGCAGGCTTTATTCAAGTCGATGAAATCAATGTAGATGCGCTACTTCCCATTCACCTTTCTAACCATGACCACGTTCGTGATCCACTCAGGATAGGTGGTCTCCCTGATAAAGTCCGCCCATAGCAGCTTGTCTATTTTTTTGGCTATTGCCTTCTGCTATTCAGGTGCAAAATTATATTTCTTTTGCTTAACTGGATGATATCGTGGGTTCACATTAAGTCGGTGCACCATCATCGAGGGATCAATATCTGACATATCAGCTGGCATCCAGACGAAAACATTTGCATTCTCCTGTAAAAAGGAGGATAGCTAAGCTTTCATTACCTGATCCAGGCTGGACCCGATTTGGACGGTGTGTTCTAGATTTCCATCTGCCAAAAGGACTAATATGAGCTTTTTGATAGTCGTTCCACACTCTTCAGATAACTCATCATGAGTGTCCAATCTCTCAATGGGGTAAGACTCAACTGACTTGCCTCCTTGAAGGGTGATGTTGTAGCAATAACACGCTAAGTTTTGGTCTCCACAGACTTCTTCGACTCTCTCCATTGTTGAAAATTTCATCTTCAAATAATACTTGGACATGACGGCTTAGAGTGCATTAAGGCCTGGTCATTCGAGAATCGCATTGTATGCTAAGGGCGCTTGGACAACCAAAAAGTCGACCTAGATGGTGGATTGGTGCGAAAAATGACTAGCCTTTACCGATAAGGTGATGGCTCTTACCGAGACCACCTCCTCAGTAAATCCGATGAGCAGAGAGTTTATTTTCCCAACTAGTTAACAGACAAACCTAATTTTATAAAAGCATCATAGAATAAAATATCAGTGGGACTTCCATTATCAATCATGATGCAGCGTAACTTCCATTATCAATCAGGATGCAGCATACATTATAATTTTTAAGATTGAGTGTTACAACCACCGCATCATTGTATAGGAATTGGAGCCCACGAGCATCTTCCTCAGTGAAGGTTATGAGGTCTTCAGTCCACTACCTTTTCATCGCTTTTCTTTTTTTATCGACTCCACTGCTGCACTGCCCCTCGATGACGGCGTTTATGATGCTGATTGGGTGGCAGTCCTCCTGTTGCTTAGGCCGTAGAGGCCACTTTACTGACTGGGGTGATCTTGGTCGGTCATCCTGTTGTTCCCTCTAATGTCAGATGAATCAGTTGAGGTAGCCACATCGGATGAGATTCTCGATCTTGTCTCAGAGTTGGATGCAATCCTTTTTGTCATGGCCATGATCCTGAAGGTACAAATAGTATTTGTTTGGATCCCTCTGAGCCAGGCTTGTTCATAGCTTCTTTGCCTCTGGAAGTTGCCTCCTGATTTCCATAAGCACCTGAGTTCTTGGTGCATTCAATGGAGTGTAGCTATTGTATTTTCTTGACAGTGACAATTTCTCCTCTGGGGACTTCCAGGTTGATCGTTCTTTGGGGCCTCATTCTTCTGACGATGAAAGGGCAACCTTGAGCACTGGCGCACCATCTCTTCCTTCACGGGTGAGTATTCCTTGCTCTGCATCTTTTTTCCTTCCCCCACAGTGGAGCTAGTGGGGGGCTCGTCCTCCGCGAAGGCCTCCTCCATGCGGGCATACTTTTTCACCATGGCCAGCATATCGAGAAAATCTTGGGGACAGGTCTTTATCAATGACTTTTTCAAGTTGTTCTTCCACAGTCCACTCATCATTATGGACATTGCGATCGACTGATCCAGGTAGCAAATCTCAAGCATAGCCACATTAAAGTGGCTGATAAATGATCGGATGGATTTTCTTTTCTTTTGCTTGATAGTGTGGAGGTAGTTTGACCACATCTACTGTCGCTGGCTACTAACAAAATGACCAACGAAAGATCGGTTCAGTTGCTCGAAGGAGTGGGTCGAAGCCGGCTTCAAACTAGAATACCAATGCCTTGCTACCCCCTTTAGGATAGAGGGGAGTGCTCAGCACAAGATGGCATCAGTTGCTCCATGGAGGAGCATCATTGCCTTGAAGCTCTCTAGATGATCGATGGGATCTGCTGTTCCATCGTAACTCTCGAGCCGAGGAATCTTGAAGTGGCAAGATAGAGGTTCCTGCATGATTCGGGGAATGAAAGGAGGATCGTTGCTTAACCCATCATACGACATCACCTTCTGATGGCAGATCATGTCGATCCGTTGGTTCAAATCTCTAAAAAATTGCTCGACATTGGGATCTTGAGCAGTGTAGGCTCTTGATTATTGAGAGAATCATCGATCGGGGGTGGAGTCATGCCCTGATCAGAGACTTGGGGATCACCGCCACCTTAGTTTCGGACTTCTGGGGTGGCTTTGGTGGGTCTGCCTCCTCCCTGGACTATGAGGAGCATCTTGTGGCTGATTAGGTTGTGGTGCCACCGCTTGCGGCATCGGGTTTGGGTGTGGAGCTGTAGATGGTGGAGCCAGAGTGGCTTGATAGGGGGATGGCACCACTGATGGGGGTGCCGGAGGGCCTTAGATCGACTGGATGGTGGCCATTAGGATCTGAACCTATTGAAAGAGCAGGTTGAATTGCTCCGTTGTCACCATCACTGGTTGCGGAGGTGAAGGATCTCTCACAGTCATCGATGGAGCCGTGTGGTTGACTTGGATCTCGTTCAACTAGACTGTAGCATTGGTGTGGCGAGATGATGTTCTTCAGGGTGCCATGGATGCTTTGCTTTGATCTGCATTCCTCCAAGTAGGATGCGGCAGGTTCCTTCCTTTAGTGCCAATCTATTGGTGTGAGATTTTGACCGGTGCTGGAGGAGCTGGAGTGGACGGTCGAGATCGATCTCCCTGAAATGAACTTGCAAGAAAAGCTCCGACCGAAGGTGGCTCCGATGAGGATCCTCTGATGCTCAAGTCAATATCTCATTCAACAGAGAGAGGAGCATGAGAGGCGAAGTAATGGCTTATCTAGGGATCTCCTTTTTCGCATCCTTTTATAGGAGTCATTCGAAGGTGGTTAGACCTGCGCCAATAGGCCGTCAGGATAGGCTACTTGTTGTCCACTCACTATCCAGGTTGTTAATTGTGGGTGTCAGTTATGCCACATGGCCACAATCTAGAGGCTTGTCAGGATATCATATCCATCATATTTTAAAAATTTGTTGGAATATTTTGTCAGATCATGCATGGATGATCCGATTGGGCTGTGCGTTCAAGTCAACGAGGTGGGTCCAAGATCGTGTCGGCGATATCCAGTGGGCTATTGGCGGTGACCTATCGATGGAGGGGCCTTGGTAGCCTCCTGAAAGGAAGGGCCCTCTGTTGAGAGTCTTATTGGTTGCTAGGTACGAGGCGTAGGCATTGTCAATGATTACTCGACAGATTATTGGTTATGAGAAGATATTTAGTTGGACAGTGCCATTTGCAGGCACCCTTGGGGAATCAATGGCGGAGAGTAGGCTGCCAAGGGGGTTCTTGATGACTTTGAATAAGACTTATCGATTTTGACTGATGGGGTACCGACCATGAGTCAGCCAAGGCTTTGCGCCTCCAGAAATTGAGCCTAGCCATTTTGGGTCTTAGGCCTCTTCGCATTTTCGGTCCGTGCAGATTCTTCCCCCAACGGCAGTCATTTTGTGTTACTAAAGCATTTTTAATATAGAAGGTAAGGAAGAGTAATTGAAATTTTAGGGAATTTATTTATTTGGTTTGTGGATGTCACGTCCCAAATCTACGATATAACAAGATTATGTTATCGAGGGATACTATCCTCAATAATATGAAATCTATCAATCATAATCACTTAAAATCTATCACATAAAATATGACAAATGATTCAATTCCAATCATTTATCAAATAATTAAACTAAGATTGACTCAAAGCATCTAAATCTAATATCAAATATCAAAATCTATATCTCATAATTCATAAATAATTAACTACAAGTCCATGTTCCTCCACTAAGTAAACTTCTAACTACAAAATTTTCAACCTTGTTATGCAAATCCCTAAGCCTAGATCCTCTATAGTTCCTAATCTTATTCCTCTATAGTATAAATCTTACACTATGTTATCGGATCAAGGATAAGTTTATGCATGCATTAGTAAATCTTTTAGAGAAGATAATTATCATTAGAAGATAAAACTTTCATAATAACAATATATCATAAAACAATCATACTCTTGCATATGTATAAATCATGCAATTTATATAAATTTAATTTTCAATACATAGCATAAGCAAATTCATAAATCATGTTAACTCATAGATAAAGTCATAAATCATCTGTCATTTTGTCATATCATAATTCTTAATAATTCTCTCAAACTAAATACTAAGATCATTATTGTACCCATGATAGGATCGTAATCAATAAAATACTAACTACTATTATTCGTTGACAGGATTGTATACCAACTACTCTTATTTATTGGTGGAGTCATATGCCAACTATATTTATCCACTGAAAAAATCGTATGCCAACTATTTTTATCTGTATGCCAACTACTATTACGCATTCATAGGATCACATGCCAACTACTACTATCCGCTGGTAGAATCATATGCCAACTACTATTATCTATTGGCAGGATCACATGGATGCTAGCTCCACATGTTAATCTTCTCTAATTTTAAGGATCATACATCTATCTGAGAGCCTCTTTTCCATATTTCGTAATACAAGTATTGTTAAATCATATTTTTTTAAATCATGCATAAATAAGATACTACATAATTTTATAGAGTTCATGGTCCATAAATAATTTTTGATAGTAAAATATTTAAAAAGTCATTCTTTTCATAACAAAACATAAGTTTTCATAATATGGAGTTCATATTTCATAAACAAATCATTCATATTGAAATATTCATTGAATCACTATTTCATGATAATTCATGAGTTTCATAATACATATACTCGATTTTTTTTATAAAAATATAAATTAATTTTTTTATGATAAAATAATTGATAATTCAAAAGTAAGTAAGAAGTATCGGGATTACTTTCATTTTTCATCCTAACCCTTCAAATTTTGCTAGATGAAATCATTGAATCTATTTAATATATTAAAATCATAATTGATTCTCATTCAATAAATTCGATCATAAGAAAAAAAGACTATAAATTGGATGGTCGGTCCAACGGACTACCCAGGCATTGAAGTAGTTTAGGACCTCTTAATTGAGGGTCCATACAAATCCATGAGATAAGAAGATGGGACTCGATACTAGGGTTCATAAATCTTCTTAGAGGGAAAGTAGAGAGAGAATCCTTGTATCCCTCAAAAAAAAATCATGATCAAGATCATTATAGATCATGCTAGGGTGACTTAATAGGGGTTAAAAGTAACCAGATTCGATGAATATCTAGTAAGGACCGAGTTGGGATCCAATATACTGTATGGATATTAAAGCGATTTTGGATTTCTTTGAAAAGATCATGTCAAGTTCATATGAAATTCATTAATCAAATAGAGAGAGAAAAAGAGAGTAGAGAGAGAAATTTTAGAGAGAAAGAGAGCGAATCCTTCTCTCTCTTTTTCTATTTTTTCTTTTCTTTGCTTTTCTTATTATTCTTCTTATTATTCTTCTTTTTTATTTCTTTGTTTTCTTCTTCTTCTTTTCTTTGGCTGAATAGGGGAGGAAGGGGACTGTTGGCTCATGGTCGGAAGTCTGATAGTGGGTAGTGATGCAGGCGATCGATGATGGAGCAGTAAACGACCCGCAGCAAGTGGTCGGCCAACAAAAATAAGGAAATAAAATTTAGAAAATAGGGGATCCACCCATTCTCTTACTTTTTTTTGGATCATTGATCGATCGCCAGTGGTCAAGATCTCTGGAAAGGGCAATAAAGAGATTCGATGCCATGATTTGAGGGTGTGGCAGCAAGGGTAGCAGGGGCGGTGGCTTGAAAAAAAAGAGAAAAAGCTTGGCCAAAATAGGAAAAGAAATAAAGTTAGTCTTTTGGGTGGGTTTTCTGGCAAAACTGACGGTCAACGGCCATGCATAAGGGTATAAGAAGAAGAAAAAGTAAGAGAAGAAGGAGGGTCGGGGCTTATCTTGAGCTCCGATGATATCTCTAGCCATGATTTTAGGTGGGCACAAAGATGGTAGACCACAGCTTTAATGGGAGAAAGAGGGAGAAAGAAAGTTGATGATTGTTGGTGGATGGCCATAGGGAGATGTGGGGGCTATTTATGTCCTCTTTGTCATAGGACTCCAACTCTTCTTGAAGTCAATCAGAGAAGAAGACTTCCATCGAAGTCTTCTTTTAAATTTTTTTGCTGCTTTAAGATTCATGCGGCTGGTCCAATTGAACTAGGTTATCACAATGGAAGCAATGGCTATTCGTGGAAATCAAGATACTGACCATCTCTTCTCCTTAGAAAGGAAGAAGAGGGAAAAAGAAATCTTACTTCTCTCCTCAGAAGAAAAGTAAACATAGTAATTCGTTAGTATAATTAGATGTCAAAGAAGCATTTTAGATATTGTAGTTGAGCAAGTTTCTTAGTATAATTAGATGTCAAAGAATCATTTTAGATACTGCAGTTGAGCGAGTGCATTATAGGAGTCTAAGGAAATCATTAATAAAGAGCTTTAGAATGATGATACCAAAATGAAACTAGATGGATGTCTAAGATACATAACATGCCAACAAATAAGCCTATTGGATGGGCTTGTTGGCCCTCCCTTAGTTCATGTAAAAAAGATAATATGCTAACTAAAAGAGTACAAGGTTAATAGATTGACAAGCGAGTAAGGATCAATGAGGAGATCATGATCTAGGGTCACCAAGTGGTTTTATGTTTGATAATTAGTTCATTAACTACTAGATAATCATTGGAAATCATGAACAATCTTCATTAATATGTAATGGTTAAAGTTAAGCTATTTTCTTTAATAAGCTTATTTTGGATCTGATAAACCTAAGATAAGAGTGTAGGTCAGAGGTAATAAAATTATTGGATCATATTAAGCCTAAATCAATAATGTACTGTACTTAAATCATGGTAGGTTATCACATTGACTCATGAATCATGCTATACTTATACATAACTATGCTAAGCCTTGCTTTCTGGATTAAAGTGCTTAATTTTAGACATGATGGACTAAATAATCAAGTAAACCCTAAGCTCATTGTCGAATAAAGCTAAATCATGTACATTTCATGATCCAAAAGGATCTTCAGATTTGATGTGGCCACTTTTGCTACTATGAGCAAGAGTTGGATAAGTCTAAAAGCAAAATCTGCCACATCAAGAAATCAAATCTTATGTCAAATTTTAGGAAGCCATAACTTGGTTAGATGATGTCAGAATTGAGATGATCTTTTTTTTTTGAAATTAGATATCTTGCCAAGGTAAACAACTTTGGGCCAATCCTAAAGGTACTAAATCGATCCAAAATTTTATTGTTTGGGCCTCAAAATGGATTGGTTAAATCAAAATTTTTTTTTTAGGATAAGATTTTGATTGAAATTTATCCTCCAATCTCTAAAGAATTAGATGGAGTGATAGAAGATAAAATTGATACAGAAATCGAGATCTATCTTCTATAAAATTTTGATTTTTTTATAATTTTTTATTTTCATCATATTTTTAGAGACCTAATTCTTTTTAAGCTAAGAAGAGGAGTCACATCCAAATTATTCGATAGCTGACATCCTTATAGAGAATAATAAGAGAAATCAAATTTGAATTGTGAAAGGGTGGATGTCACTATTATAATAGGGGATATGTACCTCAATTTTTTGGTGAGTGGAGAGAATCAATGAAAGAAAGGAGACTTAAGTTCCATTTCTATAATTCTTTCATCTTATTCTAATCTTCTTTTGAGAGATTCAAGTTGAGCAGGTTGAAGCAAATCTTCTTTTTCTCCATTCAAATTAGAATGATATTAGAGTATCGGTCTTTTACATTTGTGGTGGTGTTAGTGCATGGTTTAGACACATGAACAATACAAACAATTAGGAGAAGGCCTATCTATTTTTCAAGTATGATCACTAGTTCTATTTCGATGGATAATAAGATGAAGGGACATCTTATACAACTAGAGGAGAAGATCATCCAACTTATCGAGATCATCTTCAGATTGGCAATACCTTCAACACAAGTATAAGTATCAGCAACTCATATTGCAAAGCTGTCTCCAATATTTGAAGATGAAGATCTTTCTTATAGCGAGGAAGATAAGCAACCTAGAGATATGCAAAATCTCTCTATTCAACTATTCAAAGTTGAAGCTCAAATTGAGATCCTCATACATATGGGACTATTGATACAAAAAGACAGATAATTGGTTAGACCAGTTAGAGACCTACTTTACTATCTATAGATACTCAATTATCTAGAAGGTAGCTTTTACTCATTTTAAGCTTGCTAGCATACTATCATGTGGTGGAATTTGTACATGAGATACATCAATATTTTTAATTTAACATAGAGCAAATTGAAGAGCCTAATAAAGAAGCAGTTTTATCCAATTGGCTATAAGGAGGATTAGTGGTTCAAGTGGAGTACCTATACTAGAAGCATGATCAATCCATCCAAGACTACACTATCGAGTTTTACAAATAAGCAATCTTCCTTATAATCTCAAGCATGATCAATCCATCCAAGACTACACCATCGAGTTTTACAAATAAGCAATCTTCCTTATAATCTTCCTTATAATCGATGATCATGCAATTTTTGTGAAGTATGTTGTCTCGATGAGAGCATTTAAAAAGAGCTGAAGCTCTTCAAAGTTGAGGACATTAGTGAAGCTTGCATGAAGGCTATGGGGATTGAAGAGAAAAATCAACCTAAAAAATATAAAAAGCATGCCAACATAGTTTAGAAAAATTATTGTGATCACTACAACCACTGTAGACACATCAAGGAGAAGTGTTGGAAGCTTCATCCTAAATTGAAGCCAAAGTGGAGAAGCCGAAGGATTATATTTTTGAGAAGAAAGGAAAAATAATCTTCTGTGAAGGTTGAAGAGCTAGTGTAACTCAAGCAAGTAGACTCCAAATTAAACTTGATGGTGAGAAAACTCAAAATAGTGACTAAGGTATATCGAGAGTGTTAGATATATGTCCTAGAAGTCAATTAGATTGATACTTGTAAATATTCTAGGGATATCATTTTATAATTATATTTTTAAAATTAATAAAATTAGATTATTTTTTATTCGTGTTGTATTTAAGTGTTTATGAATGATCCACAGAATTAACAAAATGATGACATATATTCTCAAGTGTTGAGAATTTAAGGTATGTATCATTAACGATTAATTCTTAAATGCTCCTGATCAAAAGACATCACGAAGATGATGATTGATCCGATCGATGTACTAGTTGCTTCCCTTAGAGTAAACGAGTCTTAAATCTACAGTATAGAAACTTTGGAGCGAGAGTGCAGATATTTGTTAGAGAATAAAGATGCTAAGTGTGACCATTATGAGAAGTCATTTGGATGACTATCCACGCGTTAGTGACTTACTCGATGCTACAATAGTGTGACTAATCTTTAGACCTAAGATGCCTCAGCTGTTCACAATGAGGTTGCTTAGTTTGACTGTACATAAACTTGATCCCTATCCATATGAATCCATGCCCTATATGTTGATTATAGCAGGTTCAATGTAGGAATAGATGCATACCAAAATAAAATCCATCATCCTTGATAGATAAGAAAGATGGTCCTATCTAATTTATAAGACTGAGTTTAGAAGATCTTGATTAGGGTAGAATGAATAGTGAAAAATTTTTTTTACGTACTTCACATCAGAAACTCAAGTCAATTAAATTTTACATATAATAGATGTTACGGTTTGACGAGTTATCCATAATCTCTATCTAGTCGAAGCTCTGATAGAAGGACTGTATCATACGGTAACTACACCTAGAGATTCTTTCTATTTCTTTTGTTGGCTTGTCACTATATGCTGTTAGGTATCGCTGATGGATTATGGAGCCCATAGAAAATTAGATAGATGATCAAATAATTCTTTGATGGGAAGAATTGGAAGTATTCCAATTTATTGAAAGGAGTTTCAATGATGCTATGATGAAGAACACAATATGACTCACTATCAGATAGAATAGAAACTATGGGGTCACACACATAAAGAGTTTGAGACTGATCAGATGGTTGTAATCCAAATTATCAATGTGATTGGTGATTGAATTAATTTATAATTGTTACAAATAGCAAGGACTTAATTGCGAAGGATTAATAAAATTTTGAGGACTAATGTGCAAATATTGTATGCTTTAAATTTAATTAGATCAAATTTATTATGGATAAATTCAAGTTGAATCAAATAGGAATTTGGGTTCAATTGAATTTGAATCAAGATTTGGGCTTGGGTCACATGCACCCAAATGAGTTTAGATACATCAAGTATATAACATTTGAATCTAACCTAAATGAAATTATTTGACTTAGTCTTGGACTAGTTATCAAGGCCCAATACCTAAAATTTCTTGAATGAAACACTAGACACCACACAAAGAGCAAAAGAGGCAAGTATGGGGCACCAACAACAAGAGTTTGTGAAACCCTAGCCATCCAAGCCATAAATGGAAGGTTTTATGGTTCATGAGATGGGGCGGCACACTTGAAAATCTCTCTCCAAGAGTCCCAACCGTCAAAGGATTTTTTTCATGAGAAAATATTCCTTGTTTGCTTGGGTTGCCACCTAGGATTTTGAACCTATAAATAGGTGGCCAAGGCTTCAAGGAAGACAATAATTTTCCATGCCCCAAGTCCTTTTCCAAGCCCTAAGGCTGCCACCCTCTTCTCTCTCCCTCTTCTCTATGCCTAGAGAGTCTCTCTCCTTTCTCTTGATTGTGCTAAAATATTTCAGCAAAGAAGCTTTGAAGAAGCCCTCGTCCTGTAGTTCTTCTCAAGGGGTTGAGAAGATCCTTCCATCAAGCAGTGGTTCCATAAGGGGGCTAGCACTCCGAAAAACCAATTGATTATTGATTAGCCCTCTACTCCGTTTGGATATCTATAGAGATTGAGCACTTGCATGACTACGAGGAAGAAAAGCTTTCGATGATCATCAATTACAGAGATCCTTTACCCTTACAAAGGTATAAAAAAATTATTTTTTTTATTCTATTTCCTTTCTCATCTACATACAGATCTTGATATTAGGTTTTTCTTTTCACATAAAAGGTTAGGTAGATTATTTTATTTCATTATACTTTCATGATTTGATTAGATTTATTCATCTTTACCTTTCTTGTTAATATGATTAATTAGATCATGTAAAATAAATTTTAATTAATGAGATTAACTAAAATACACCTGAGAAATCTAAGAAATTCTTCAAGTGGTATCAGAGCCAGGTTGAAAGTTTAGGGTTAGTTTTTGATCATCCAGACATAAAGTTGCCCTGGCATAATGGATGTTATACTGAAAGATTATCCTAGGATGAGAAAAGGTGAGACCCTTATATCAAGATTTTCTTTGTACATGAGAAAGAAAATTAAGGTTTAGGTTTCATAAGTTGATTAATTAATCAAGTTATTGATTAAAATGTTCAATCTAGACACTTAAAGCATAAAGGGCTTAAATTTTCATGAGATGTAAAACAATAAAATCCTAATGAATAAAATCAGTTTTATTTTGAATATGAGATATTCTTGTTGGTGTTTTTTATGATACATGTGATGACCACTATCGATCATCACAACCCTTCATGTAGGATTGTATCATGAATATACATGAAGATGGTTGCAATCTTACAATCTGTAATGAAGAAAATCCATAGCCAGGCTAATTTAAAATAGATTGACCAATTGATGTCTAAGGTAAATTTTTTAAGAATTGTTGCTCATGCATGGAGAGCCTCCCACGAATCTTATAGTTATCTGACCAATCTGATTGATCAAATTTTATTTTGGAGTGCTTCTTGTTAGGTTCACTATATTTGCACTACACCATGAGTCCAGTCTTGATAAACCAAGCAAGGATCTCTCAAGTAGATCCATTAATTATGGATTTATATAGAATGTAAATAAATAATTAAATCAAAGAGACCTAAATTAAATCTTCTCATAGATATTAAGTTGAGCAATCTTTCATCATTGTAGATGTGTGGATCTTTTCTGGTATTGATTGTTCTTGACTAGATACAGTAGTTCAGTTGTACTATAAAAATGCAACCACTCTATTAATATGAGATGTTGCAGGGTGAAAATAGGTTTGGATCCAATAACTATTAGGTGAGGGATCCAATGATGACTTCACTTATACAAGAATGATGGGTCTGACTTAACTAAAGATTGAGGCCAATAACAATCAGATGAGGCCTATAGGATTTAGAGATCAAAAAATACTACAAGATGCTTGAGAAGCATTGGACAAGAGTTGTTCATGCATTGGTTAACACATCTCAATAACTATTAGATGAGGTGGTGTGCCAATCAGTGAGACCATAATATCCATTTGAAATTCTAATCACGAAGGAGTTTTCATTTCTCCATCCAAGAAGTGTGGGAGATTCAAAAAAATAGTGAAAGTCAAGTTTATTTTTAAAATAAAATCTTAAAATAAACTAATGCAAGTTAGCTACAAAAGTCTAACTAGAATCTTCTTCTCTTTGTTAGGAAATGTCTGCCTCCAACCCTCTCATTCGTATTCTAGAAACTAACTGCTCAATCAGTTTCAATTACAAAGACTGGATTCAGAACTTGAAAATTATTTTGAGTTCTGAGAGGCTTAACTATATCATAGACCAGGATATTCCTATGCTACCAGCTTATCCGATAGCTGACTGAAAGGGAGCATATAAGAAATGGTTAGATGATAACAACAAGGCTCGCTGCTATGTATTGGCATCTATGTCAAATGAACTTCGATGCCAACACGAAGACATGAAGATGGTCAAGACCATGCTCGATTACCTCAAGGAGTTATATGGTGAATAGAGTAGGTCTGTGTGCTATGAAGTGTCTAAGAGACTCTTCAAGATTAAGATGCGCAATGGACAGTCTATCCATGATCATTGTCTGACAATGATCAAAGATTTTAAAGAACTTGAGAAGCTTGGGTTAGTCATGGATAAGGAATTGCTAGTTGATCTAATCCTTCAATCCCTTTCTGACTCATATGGGTAGTTTATTATAAATTTTTATATGAACAAAATCGACTGCACCAAGATCGAATTACTAAACATGCTGGTTACCACTGAAGGGACCTTGAAGAGTTCAAGAGGCACTATTCTCGTTGTAGAATGGACTTCATCTTCTAAGAAAAAGTCTACTTGGAAGAAAAAGAAGTCCATCAAAAAAAGCAAAAGAATAAGAATAGACCTAAGAAGGAAGCTCTTAAAAAGAAGGCCACAAAGAAGGAAAAGTGTTTCTACTGTGACTCTGATGGCCATTAGAAGAAGAACTGTCCTGTCTATCTGGAGAGCCTGAAGAAGAAGAAAGACAATGCACCTTCAGAAGATATGTTGGATCTGCTAGTAATTGAAACTAACCTTACGATTTTTTCTACTTTCAGTTGGATAATAGACTCTGGTTCTAGTACTCATTTGTGCATTTCTATGTAAGATCTCGAGGAAAGTAGAAGGCTGAGGGAAGGTGAAGTAACTCTGAGAGTGAAAAATGGAGTAAGAGTTGCTGTTATGGCTGGAGCATCTATCCTCTATAACTACCGTCAGGACATAGTTTATTACTTAGGGACTGTTACTTTATACCTACTGCAAGTAGAAATTTAATTTTTATTTCATATTTGTTGTAGGATAATTATGTATTTAATTTCAATAAAGACTATTGTACCATTTATTTTAGAAATAAAATGATTGGATGTGATCTTTTAATTGACAATCTTTATTACTTGCATATAAATGTATCAGTGAATGTGTCTGAGTAGGTAGTGGATACCATAGGATCTAAAAGATCTAAAGATAATGTTAACCTTAAGTATATGTGGTATCTTAGGCTAGGTTATATAGGAGAAGAAAGAATTAACAAACTGGAGAAAGATGGTTTTTTGGGCTTATTGACTTCTGAGTCTTATCTAATCTATAAATTTTGTCTTCAAAGAAAGATGACCAAGCTGCCTTTTGTGGGTCAAGAGGAAAGGATCATTGAAATACTTGCTCTGGTACATATTGATGTATGTAGCCTATTCGATATACCGATTAGAGGGGATTATATTTACTTCATCATCTTTACCGATGATTACTTACGGTATGGTTATATGTATCCTATGAGACACAAATATGAAGTTTTTGAAAAGTTCAAAAAATTTAGATATGAAGTAGAAAAGCAGACCAAAAAAATCATAAAAGTACTTCGATCAGATCGAGGAGGTGAATATCTAAATAAAAAATTTTTAGATTATCTCAAAAAAATGGTATAGTCTTACAATAGACTTCATCTAGAATGCCTTTAACTCAATAAAATTTCAGAATAAAAAAATCGGATCCTATTAGATATGGTTCGATCCATGACGAGCTTCACAAATTTTTCTTTATATTTTTGGGGACATATTTTGCTTACCACTAACTATCTAGTAAATAAGGTTTCCTTTAAATCTATTCCTACCACACCATATGAGATGTGGCATGGTAAAAAACCAAATCTTGATCATCTCAGGATTTGAAAATTTTCGGTACATGTCAAACGACTTTAGGCAGACAAGTTAGAGGTAAAATTCTTAAGGGCTCATTTCATAGAGTATCCAAAAGAATCTTTAGAATACTAATTTTACCTCCTAGAGGATTACAATGTGATTGTGAGTCAAAATGCTGTCTTTTTTTGAAAAATAATTTATTCAAGATAGAAGTAGTGGGAGGCAAATAGGGCTCGAAGAGAAAGTTTCTGAAGAATAACAAGTCATAAAACCTATTGAACCTATTCTAGCTGAGCCAGTATATATAGATCATCTTTCATCTCAAAGATTAAGTAAGATTTTTCATCCTCCTAAAAGATAATTAGATATTATTTTAGAAAAAGTAAAGAAAATATTCCTTATGAAAAATAAAAAATATAGAGATAATTCCAGAACCTATGATAAGGTGATGTTAGACATCAATTTTGAGAAATGATTGGAAGCCATGAAGTCAAAAATTGACTCAATACATTTCAATCAAGTTTGAACCTTAGTAGATCTACCAAAAAATATAGTACCTATTGGATGCAAATGGATCTATAAGAGAAAAATAGGATCAGATAGAAAGATAGAGACCTTTAAAGTAAGGCTTGTAGCTAAACATTATAGTCAATGCGTAGGCATTGATTATCAGAATAACTTTTTGCCAGTAGTCATGCTGAAATCCATTCAAACATTGCTGCAATTGCAGCATCTCATGATTATGAGATATGGAAGATAGATGTGAGAACTGTATTTCTGAATTTATATCTTGAGAAAGATATCTATATGAAGCAGCCTTTGGATTTTATTTTCAGTGATGGAGATCACAAAGTCTATAAGCTGTAAAGATTCATATATAGACTCAAGCAAGCATCTCAGAGTTGGAACAGTCATTTTAATAATGCAATCAAGTCATTTGATTTCATTAAGAATGAGGAAGAATCATTTGTTTACAAGAAGACTGGTGGGAGTGTTATCATGTTCCTTATATTGTATATGGATGATATTTTTCTAATTGGGAATGATATTTTCATGATGACTTCAGTTAAAATTTGATTGTCGAAAGAGTTCTCTATAAAAGATCTTAGAGATGCATTCTATATTTTGGAGATAAAGATCTACAAAGATAGATCTAAAAAGATGCTTGAGCTATCACAAAAACTGTATATAGAAAAGATGCTGAAAAAATTCAGTATGAAAAACTTCAAGAGGAGACTTCTGTCCTTCAGACATGGAGTTCATCTCTCCTAGAAGATGTATCCTAACCCATCTGAAGAGATACAATGCATGAGCAAGATCTCTTATGCTTTGACTTTAGGGAGTCTTATGTATACCATGTTATGTATATGACCTGATATAGCTTATGCTGTGAGTGTCACAAGCAGATATCAATCGAATCCAGATGAGAAATACTGGAATACTGTGAAGAATATCTTTAAGTACTTGAGAAGGACTAAAATATATTCTTGATCTTTGAAGGAGGAGAGCTAAGGGTACAGAAATACACAGACTCAGACTTTATGTCTGATATTGATGATAAAAAATTTACATTAGGATATATGTTCCTTTGCAACGGTGCTGTGGTAAATTGAAAGAGTTATAAACAATCGATCATTGCTAATTCCACCATAAAGGCTTAGTATATCAACGTGTCTGAGACTACTAAGAAAGCCTTCTAATTCAAAGAGTTTATTATAGAGTTGGATATTATATCATCAGATGCCATACCACTCTACTGCAACAACAACGATGCCATAGTTCTGACTAAAGAATCCAGGTCTCATCAGAAGTCCAAGCACATAAAGCGATGATTTCATCAGTTGATTCATGAATATCTTGAGAAGAAGCACATCAAGGTACAAAAAGTAAACTTCACGGACAACATGACTGATCTGCTGACTAAGCCACTGTGCCAGCAGAAGACTAAAGCCCACCTTAAGAATAAGGGACTTAGGTTAATGGCCAATTGACTTTAGTGTAAATGGAAGATTGTTAGATGTATACTCTAGAAGCCAATTAGACTGATACTTTCAAATATTTTAGAAATATAATTTTATAATTATATTTTTGAAATTAATAAAATTGAATTATTTTTTTATTTATGTTGTGTTTAAGTGTCCATTAATCATCCAAAGAATTAACAAAATAATGATATATATTCTGAAGTATTGAAATTTGAGATATGTGTTATTAGTGATTAATTCTTAAATGCTCCTGGTCAAAGCATAATCACGGAGATGATGATTAATCTGATCGATGTACTAGTCACTTTTCTTAGGATAGATGAGTTTCGAATCTACAGTGTGGAGATATTGGAGCGAGAGTATAGATATTTGTTGGAGAACAAAGATATCGAGCATGACTATTACGAGAAGTTTGAATGGCTACTCACTCGTCAGTGACTTACTCAATACTACAGTAGTGTGATTAGTCTTTAGACCTGAGGTACCTCGGCTGTTCATAATGAGATTGCTATAGTTTGACTACACAAATTCGATCCCTATCCATATGATTTCCTGCACCCTATGTTGGCCATAGTAGGTTAAATGTAGGAATAGGTGCATATCAAGATGGAATCTGTCCTCCTTGGTACATAAGAAACTGATCCTATATAATTTATGAGATGAGTTCAGAAGATCTTGATAAGAACAGAGTGAATAGTGGAAAAGAATTTTCACGTTCTTCACATCAAAAACTAAAGTAAATTTTACATATAATAGATGTTGTGATTTGACTAGTTATTCATAATCTTCATCTAGTCGGAATCCTGATAGAAGTAGTGTATCACATCGTAACTGTACATAGAGATTCTTCCTATTTCATTCTGTTGGCTTATCACCATGTGCTACTAGATATCACTGATAAATTATGGAGCTCACAAAGAATTAGATAGATGATCAAATAATTTTTTGATGGAAAGAATTAAAAGTGTTTCAATTAATTGAAAGGAGTTTTAATGATGCTATGATGGAGATCACAATATGACTCACTATCAGATAAAATAGAATCTATGGGGTCACACACATAAGGAGTTTGATGATCAGATGGTTGTAATTCAAATTATCAATGTGATTGATAATTAGATTAATTTAAAATTATTACAAATAGTCAGGACTTAATTGCTAAGGATTAGCAAAATTTTAAGGAGGACTAATGTGCAAATGTTACATGCTTTAAATTTGATTAGATCAAATTAATTATGGCTAAATTCAAGTTGAATCAAATAGAGATTTGGGTTCAATTGAATTTAGGTCAATATTTGGGCTGAGATCACATGCACCCAAATGAATCTGGATGCATCAAGTGCATGATACTTGAGTCTAGCCTAAATGGACTTATTTGATCTAAGGTTTCTTGAATGAAACCTTAGGCACCACACAAGGAGCAAAAGGGGCTAGTATGGGGTGCCAACACCTAGGATTTGTGAAATCCTAGTAGCCTAAGCCATAAATGGATGGTTTTATGGTTCATGAGAGGGGGCAGCATGCTTGGGAATCTCTCTCCAAGAGTGCCAGCCATTAAGAGGTCCTTTTCATAAGAAAATATTTTTTGTTTGCTTGGGGCGCCATCTAGGGTTTTGAACCTATAAATAGATGGCCAAGGTTCAAGGAAGATAATAATTTTCCATGCCCCAAGATCTCTTTCCAAGCCCCAAGGCTGCCGTCCTCTTCTTTCTCCCTCTCCTCTACATCCAGAGATGAGCTGACTCATTTCTAAGATGAGCTGATTTCATTTATAGGATAGAAAGTAATTTCTGCAAGTCTAAGACTGAGCCGACTCGAAATGAAATCGAGCCGACTCTAAATAAAAATCAAGTCGACTCGTGGCCTGGGACTGTACTAATGGTTAATTTTTTTGTACTTCTCTAATTGCTAGTTTTTGCTTCTAATGGCTATTTCAACCCATTTTTGAGTTGACTCTAAATAAAAATCGAATCGACTCGTGGCCTGGGACTGCACTAATGGCTAATTTTTTCATACTTCTCTAATTGCTAGTTTTTGCTTCTAATGACTATTTTAACCCTTCCAATGGTCAAAACTCATTCTCCAGCTACTTTCAAACTTATTAAGAGCTAGAGAATCATTTGGAAAGTAAGAGAGAAGGAGATTTAAAGAGAGAATATTTTATTTTTGTGAGGAATATTGAATATCCAAAAGGAAAGAAAAAAGAGAGGAAAGTTATGCATAGATTTTAGTAAGCTTTCAAAAGCAATCTTCTTCAATATCTTCCACATCCTCTCCAGCACAAATTGAAGAAAAGTCAAGCTTCAATCAAGCAAATCATCAATTTTTTCTTCAGGCTTTAAAGAGTTTAAATTTTATTTTTATTTTGAGCTGAAACTTTCATTCTTGTATGTATTTTCTTTACAAATTTCTTTGGGAGAAAGAAATTTAGGGATTAGGCCCGTCCAAGCCCAGAATTGGATATTGTAGATTTTGGTTGGTGAGTCTTAAAAATTAACTAGATTGATTATGAGTCCAAAAAATAATTGGTGTAAGATTTTGATTGATGATCCTAAAAAATCAATCGAATTTGTTTGTGAATCTGAAAAAATAAACATATTATAATCAGAGAGATTATAGTGAAATTTCTAAAGAGAGCTTGAGGAGTGGACATATGTGCGGATTGTACCGAATCACTATAAAATTTTATATATTTGTGTTGTGTCTCTTGTTCTATTACTTTATTTATCTTGCATACTTTTAATTTCAGCTTAGCATAGTTTATTTCTTGCATAGTTATTTATATATCTTGATTTTACTGCTGCTCATATTGCATACATCACCACAACACCTTTTAGATTAAAATTAAAGCATATACTTGTTTAGATTTTAGATTTGGTTAAAATTTTTAATCAACCCAATTCACCCCCCTCTCTCGGGTTGCTACCTTTTCAGATAACAATATGATTAATTAGATCATGTGAAATAAATTTTAATTAATGAGATTAATTAAAATACACTCAAGAAATCTAAGAGATCCTTCAGAAAGGTGGGTGAGGAACTCTTCTGCTTGAAGATTCAGGTAAAATAGAGTATTATCAAGGCTATTTTATATTTCAAAAGTCAGAAGAACCTCATCTTTGAAAATCTGATTTAAAAGCTAGTATTGTAGATCAAGTATCACCCACATTTATACCCTCTTAGCTGGATTTAAAAAAATGTTGAATTGAAGATTATTAAACAGTGTGCCTCCAAGCTTACCATTACTGAGAAGTATATTAATGCGATAACTTGTTAAGCAATTCTTTTGGACATTTGCCATGTTGTTCTAGGGAGATCGTACCTTTGGGATTGAGATGTAGTTTTCTAAAAATGGCAAAGGAAGTATCACCTTATAAAAGATGGGAAAAGGTTCTTAATTAATGCCTCCAAAAAATAAGAAAATATCAACCTTATGACTGTTGCTCAGGCAAAATGACTTGTTAATGCTTGTGGTAAGTTCATGATGATGGTATAAGAAGCTGATACTACTTATAAGAGGCTAGGCTCTTATCCATTGGCTCCATCGATCCATCATCTAAGATCGAGATCAAGGAGGAGTCACCATTGTCGTTATCAATGGAGCACAACAAAGAATGTTTCTACTATAAAGTCTAGTTATGGAAGCAGACCAAGTGGCTTGCTGAGACCCAAGAGCAAAGAAAACAAAAGTCAAAAACCATTTTCGGGTAAAGCCAAATTGTTCAATCATGAGATAGAGAAGCAAGTATTTCCCCTCCAATTGTGATTCAGTAGGAGCTTGATCCTTTAAATAGGAGAGCTCTGATTCAGGAGGATCCTTCGACTTGATGTGAATCACTTTGGCCACTACGAATAAGAGTTAGATAGAATCTAGAAGCAAGATCTACCACATCAGGAAGTTGAATCCTATGCCAAACTTCAGGAGGCAATAACTTTATAGATATCCAATTGAGATGATCTTTTTTTTTTTTTTGAAATTGAGAATATTTTCGAGATACATAACTTTGGATCGGCCCTTAAAGGAGAAAAATCAAGCCAAAATTCTATTATTTGGGCCTTGAAATGGGTTAGTCAAAATGAGACTTTCCTTTTCAAAAAAGACTTTAATCAAGAGTTATCTTTTAATCCATGAATAATTAGATGGAGTAATAGAAGGAAAGGTTAATATAAAGTTGAGATCTATCTCCTATAGAATTTTAATATTTATCATATTTTTTAGATATTTAGTTCTATTTAAACTATGAAGAGGAGTCCAACCAAATTGTTTAAGGGTAGGAAGATAAGAAGAGGAACCTAATCTAAAGTATACAAAATAGACCTCACTATTATAAATATTGATTATGTACCTTAATTTTTCAACTGTGTGGAGAATGAAAGATAGAGGACTTAAGTCTTACTTTCATAATTCTTACACCATCTTCTAATTTTCTTTGGAAAGATTCAAGTTGAACGGATTAAAAAAAATTTTTCTTCTCTTAGTTTGGTCATTTCATGTTAAAATTACTATTGTCTATTTCATGATTTTCTTTTTTTTTTTTTGTGATTGAAATATGAAATTCACCACAAAGAATAAGGGTGCCAACGTTCACCATAACTTTCAAAATTTTAATAAACATTTTATAATTTTTTTTGCTTTTAAGAGTGTATTGATATTTCTAGTATAGATAGTATAACAAATCTCAAATATGTAGCTAGGCATTCTAGATTACATGCTCAAAGTTGTGATTGGACCAAAGGAAAAGCTGATTTTGCTACTTGATACTTTATTAATTAAATATAGACTATAGAGAGACTGATTTTTGGAGAAACTTAATATATCATTTCTTTTCTTATAAACAACAAACTATAGAGCTTATATTATTACATGAATACTCTTCATATGCCCTTTTTATAAATCCTTACAATACATAAAATACGGAATTGTAAAATGCCTCCATGGAACTTTAAGAGACATCACTTAGAAACACTTAAGTCTCATTTTAGAACACTCAATCATTGGCATTACTAATTAACACTTTATTTGAGGTACCAAAAAAAAAACACTTTATTAAATTTGAATTAATTTCTGACATCTAGATGGCAACTTCTATTGATGGATGATTTTTGAAGGATATATGCATGATCTTGAATAACTTTTTTCATTTATGTAGATTGCGAACCATTTTTGTTTGTTATTCTAGTTCTAGTTTTTCTTCTTCTTCATTCCTTTTTCTTTCTCTACTCCTGCTTCAATTTTTGACCAAGCATCACATGTGGAGTTGCTGGTGAGAACTAGATCTTTCACCAAATTTCTTCCACCCATGTTCACAAATTTGCCTTTCTTGGTCCTTGTTGGTAGCTTAAGATTGTAGGTATCAAAAGTCGGGATACTTGGGCAAGACTATCTACCTTTTTAGGTCCAAGAATTAATTCAGTTTTATTCAGAAGTTTTAATTTGCTAGCCTGGACTCATTCCTTTAATATCTTTTATTCAGAAGTTTTATTCAGAGATAGTCTGGATCAATTACCTGTACAATTTGCCTGCTATAATAACATTTAAGAAGCAACAAAAAGACTTTAGAAGTGAGTTTAGATCTCTAAGTCTACATGGATTGAATATCAAGATTTTCGAATCACCCAGCAAAAAACCCAATACCGTTCCTCAAACTGAACCAAATCATGCACCGTATTTGCTAAATATGTTTTTAATTTATTATAAAATATATTTAATATCATGTATAATAATTATATATTCATAATTTACTCTTAATTCAAACTCAAGCCAACAGACACATCTATGATCTTGAATTTAGTACCATCCATATTCTACCCTACATGTGTTGTTTACTCTATGATTTCTAGTAACAGATGTTATAATGTCATAATGATGCCATGATAGTTTTGGAAAACCAATATAATATTTTAAATATAATTTATTATATTGTGATATTATATTTGAAGAATAACTCATAAATAGGTTAAAAATTATATCCTTGCACTGCACAAGTTATATACTAGATACAATAAATTATGCATCAATGAAAAACAACTTTTCACTAGATTTAAAAAGTACTTTTAGAAAAAAGCCCACACTTGAAGTTTTTGCAAAATGAAGATTTTTTATTTCAATGAGAACAAAAAAGCTATTTTAGATTTTTTTTAATCAAACACTTTTGTATCGGAAGTATTTTTTGGACTCTAGAAAGCATTTTTAATCCTTTGAAAAGTAATCTCTAATGGGACCGCAAAAAATTGAGATTGATATATCCGATATATCTTTTCTTTGATTTTTCTAATAGTAGAAAGCAATAAAAGTAAACCACCAAAGAATGAGTATATTTACCGCATTATGCGAAAGAAAATAAGATGAAATCCAAAATGATAAACCATTATATATCTCTGGAGAATTTATAATTCTTGTACTACAGCCTTGCTAGACAAATTCTAATCACTTCCCATATCTATCATTCAAAATCGAGAAGGATTATTAGAAATGTTATTATATTTGGTTATCTTTTTGTGTCCGGAGTTTCTTTAACAAAAATATCACTGGTTTGGATATTGTTATATTTTTTAATTTGTCATTGAGCAAAGATTCTATCTATTTGCTGCCATCATTAAGTAGAAAGTAGTCATGCAACTTTTTCTGATGATATATTTGTGCTTCAGACCAAACAGTATACAATATCGGTTTCTCATCTTTCCCCTTAGTTTTATCTTTCCTATCCTGTATCTTTGTCTTCTCTAGTTTTTGCTTCGACATTTTGCCAAAATGATTTTTTTCTTCCTAGTCTTTTTCCTATTAATAATTTCCTCACCCTCTTGATCCAAATTACTCTTGGACAAGAATAATATGATTAACATTTTTCTTCCTTGACTCTAAAATGTCCTTTGTCGGATCCGGTTGTGCTGCTTTTCACTACTTGATGCAGGATTGCTACTAGATGTAGGGCATGATTTGCCCCTAGAATCTCATTGCTAGGAACAAATAGCCCTCCATCATCATCAATTTTTTTGAATCAAGATTGCTTTTTATTTTATTTTATAAGATGGAGGGATCAAATATGTTGTACATGAATATATCTAACAAAGTCAAAAAATAAAATATCCTATAAAATATCTAAAGCAGTCTGTAGAGACATTCACGAAACTTTTTCTGAGTGATCTATTACACAGGAAACAACCTAGCCCATATCCTTATTTACTTTTGGATAAATATTATTAGAATATGATGAATTTGCAAAAATAAAAGAGAAAATTCTAGATATTCTAGAAGTCAGAAAGTCAAGTCCAAGTGTATCTCTTAGAATTTTTCTAAGTGACTCTTAGAATTCATATGTGATGCCTAGAGTGTTTCAATATCTTTTAAAATTTTGATTTTTAATTTAATATCCTACATCTCATCATGTCTATAAATAGTCTTAAGTCCTATGCATGTAATAATCTCTTCTACAGTCAATATTAAGTTTCTCTACAAAATCTACTTCTTCATATTTTTTTTATATGTTCAACAGTGGTATCAGAGCATTTGTTAATTCTTGATAGCCTTTGCTACACCATTTCTTCAAGATATAGAACCAAGAGTTGCTTGTGTACTGTCGTAGAAGAAGTATGGCTTCTTCTAGCTTTCCACTTCCATCACCACCAATATTTTCGGAAGAAGACTATGATGCATGGGTTGCTAAGATGAAGTCTTATCTATTAGCATATAATTTGTGGGATATTGTTGAAGATGGCTTCACTATAGTTGCAACATCTGAGCTAACTATAGCTTAACAAAAGCAACAAAAAGAAGTATGTACAAGAAATTTTAGAGCTTTAACGCTCATACACTTTGCTGAAGCTATTTTTCAAGAATTATTGGTGCTACAACTGCAAAACAAGCATGGAAGATTCTTCAAACTAAGTTTCAAAGTTCTGAAAAGATTAAGACCATGAGGCTTCAAATGCTAAGGAGGGAGTTTGTGAATTTGAAGATGAAGAAATCAGAATCCATCAAACATTATTCTTCTAGGCTTCTTAAACTTATGAATCAGTTACGGCTTTATGGAGAGGAGATCAAGGAACAAAAGCTAGTTTAGAAGACTCTTATCAGTCTCACTGATAAGTTTGAGTCTAAAGTTACTGTTATACATGATTTATCAAAATTGACTCTTCATGAATTATTGAGTTCTTTCCAAGCACATCAGTAAAGATGTGGCTCAAGAGCAGATAAAGCTACTAAATTTGTTTTTCAATTAACACAAAAGTATGGCTACTCATCAAAAGATGAAAGAAAATTCAAAGGATCCACTCTGAAGATTCTTGAAGACTGTCCAATCAAGAGAAGAAAGAAAAATTTTCACCATATATTATCTACAAAAGAACCAACCACAAAGAAACATGTTGTTTTTACAAAGAAAAACCACAATGTAGATATTGCAAGAAATTTGGCCATGTCCAAAAGGACTGTAGAACCAAATGAAGATCAAATAAAGATTCAAGAAAGATCCAAGCATTCAAAGATGATATGATGAAAATTTTTGAGATGACAGATCTTGGAGTCATGAATTATTTTCTTGACATGAAAATTTCTCAATCTAAGAAAGGAATATTTATTTCTTAAAGAAATATGCAAAAGATTTATTGAAGAAGTTCAACATGAGACAATGCAAAGCAACTACTACACCATTAGAGGTTAATAAAAAGCTATCCAAAAATGATGGAGAAAAAAAAGTAAATGAGAAAGTATATCAGAGTTTGGTAGGCAGTCTACTCTACCTAACTTCTATTAGACCTGACTTAATGTTTCTAACAAATTTGTTATCTAGATTTATGCAATCACCTAGTCAAGCACATTTTGGAACAGCAAAATGGATAGTAAGGTACCTAAGAAGAACCTTAGATTATAGAATTTTCTTTAAAGCTAGTAATGAAGCATGTTTAATTAGGTACACTGATAGTGATTGGGCTAGATCTATGGATGATGTCACGCCCAAAATTCAGGACATAACACGGCTATGCTACCAAGGGATGGACCCACGATAACACGAAGCCAAATTCATCTTCTTAAATATAATGACAGGTGTATCACAAATAAATGTAATAATAAAGTTCAATTCAATTATTTAATTAAACCAAAACTGGTTCAGAGCATCTAAATCCAAAGATGAAATAATTTAAGTCTTAAAATTTATAATGACTACAATTCATAAATATAAACTGAATTCCTAGTGCAAAATTTTTAAGCTTGCTTTGCTGATCCCCAAGCCTGAATTTTTTTTTCTTCGGTCCTAGCCTTATTTCTCTGTACATGAAAAAGAAAACAAAAAGAATATGAGCTACACTAGCTCAGTAAGTAGACTTCTGCTTCCTTACCGGATCAAGCATAAGTTTTCTATGATAATGCATCATTTAGCAAATAACAATTATTGCAAAAATAAATATTTTATAGAGCATATAATAAAATAAGTTATAAGCTCATCATGCATGCATAAGTCATGTATATTTCACAATTATGAATCGTAAATCATTTTCATCATGTATTCATGTCATGTTTCAAATCATTGCTCACAGATATTCGTGCTAAGATCACTATTATACCTATGACAGGGTCATGTTTCTTAATCGACATAGTTCTTAATTCATGTGCCAACTTTATACCTGCTGGCAGGGCCATGTTTCGTGTGGATGCTAGCTCCGGATGTCGAACTTCCCGAAGAGATTCATTCATAGCTATCTGAGAGCCTTTGAAATCATTTTTATCTTTTTTTTTCTTAAAACATACATATACATAAATAGAAAAATAATGAAATTCATAATCCTGCCATTTTTATAAGACATATTCATGAAATCAATGCTCATAATAAAACATGCTTTTTCATATCACATATGCCGATCCTTATTTTATGAAAAATTATGATTTTATCAATAGCAATTCTTTACATAAAAGCATGATCATTTCAAAATAAATAAGGAGCTTAAAATTCACTTACCTCGATCGTCCGGGACCTTTTAATCTTTCTTAAAAGAATCGGACAGTCCTATTTAAAATATTAAATCATCAATAAATTTTATTTCATATATTTAATAAAATTATAATATAAAGAAATGACCGATTTGATGATCAGTCCACTAAATATCTTTCTTCGGCTCTAAACCGATCTAAGGTCATAGGTCCCTAGGTGTGGAGAAGATAGCCTAATAAGGGATTCATAGGATTTCTTGGAGAGAAATTTTTTTTTTTTTAGAGAGAAAAAGTAGAGAGAGAAAGTAGAGAGAGAACGAATCCAATTCTAGAGAGAGAAAGACTTTAGAGAGGGATGAGAGAAACTTTCTCTTTTTTTTATTTTATTTTTATTCTAATTATTTTATATATTTTTCTTTTCTTTTCTTTTTCTTCTTTTCTTTTCTTTATTATTATTATTATTATTATTATTATTATTATTATTTGACTATATATTTTTCTTTTTCTTCTTCTTCTTCTTCTTCTTCTTCTTTTTCTTTTCATTTTCTTTTTCTTTTTCCTTTTTTTTTTCTTTTCCTTTTCTTTTTCTTTTTCTTTTCCCTTTTCTTTTCTTTTTCTTTTTCTTTTCCCTCCCGTGGCCTTCTTTGGCCGGAACAGGGGACCTAGAGGTCCCCGTTCCCTCCGTCGGCCATTCACGGCCACCCCTTGCCCGACGGTGGCCGGCGGCAAGGGAGGCCTTCCCCCGAGTTCGGAGGGCCCGTACCGACGGTCGGGGATGACCGTCGGTGCCGAAAAATCAGAGAAAAGAGGAGGCGAAAACAGGAATTTTCTTTTCCAGCAAAATCCGACGACACCCGTCGCCGGCAATCGTGCCCACAGGCACTGGAAAGAAGGGAGAGAAGAGAGGGAGAGGAAGGAGACCTTACCACAACCTCCGGTGACCCCCACCGGTGTGAAATCGCGGCGAACACAGGTCGAGGAGTCACGGCTTCAAACAAAAAAATCGAAGAAAAATCTCCAGCAATCGTCGGTGACTGATGGATCTACCCATAGAGGAGAGGAGGGAGGTTCTTATAGAACTCGTCCTAGGATCTTTTAATGACCTTAGGACTCCGATTCTTGATCAGAATCGGGGAAGAGGAAGACTCCGATCGGGAGTCTTCCTGCTCTATTTTTTTTTTTTTACAGGGCTTAGTGGGCTGGGCTTTCACATTCTACCTCCCTTAAAAAAAATTTTATCCTCGAAATTTAACATACCTTCATTTTCAAATAAGTGTGGATATCTCATCTTCATATCGTCTTCAAGCTCCCAAGTAGCCTCTCTCTCTTCATGATTACTCCAATGAATCTTTACGTATGGAATGGTACGCCGTCTTAGAACTTGCTCTTTTTGATCAATAATTCACAGAGAAAATTCTTCATAGGTTAGATCTTCATGAACTTGCAATGGCTCATACTTTATCACACTGTTTGGATCAGGTACAAACTTCCTCAGTAGTGAAATATGAAAGACATTGTGCACTTTGGATAAATCTGGTGGTAAGGCTAGTTCGTATGCAACATCTCCTACTCGATTTAAAATTTCAAAAGGTCCAATATATCGCCGACTCAGCTTGCCATGTCTCCCGAACCTCACGACACCCTTAGTAGGTAATACTTTTAGAAAAACATGATTACCGATCTGAAATTCTAATTCTCTTCTTTTTCTATCTGCCCAACTCTTTTGTCTATCTTGTGCTACCTTGAGTCTTCTCTTGATTAGATAAATTTTGTCTCTGGCATCTTGAACTAACTCGGGATCAATTAATTTTTTTTCACCCACTTCATCCCAATACAGAGGAAATCTACACTTTCTTCCATATAGGGCTTCATAGGGTGCCATCTGGATACTAGAATGAAAACTGTTATTATATGCAAATTCAATCAATGCCACATGATTATCCCAATGTCCTCCGAAGTCAAAAGCACAAGCTCTTAACATATCCTCCAGAGTTTGAATTGTCCTTTCAGATTGGCCATCGATCTGAGGATGGAATGCAGTACTAAGCCTCAATTCTGTTCCCAAAGTATCTTGAAAACTTTTTCAAAATCTAGATACAAATCGTGGATCTCGATCAGATACAATACTTATTGGAACACCGTGCAGATGTACAATTCCATCAATATACATCTGGACTAACTTATCAAGCGGAGTGCCAACTCGAAAAGGTAGAAAGTGAGCTGATTTAGTAAGCCGATCAACAATCACCCACACTGCATCATTTTTTCTTGTTGTCCTTGAAAGTCCAGTAACGAAATCCATCGTGATATGTTTCCATTTCCATTCTGATATCTCTAATGGTCTTAGCAGACCAGCAGGTCTTTGATGTTCGACTTTCACTTGTTGGCATACCAAGCATTGAGATGCAAACCGAGCTATCTCCTGCTTCATTCCATTCCACCAGAAGAGTTGTTTTAAATCTCTATACATCTTTGTACTACCAGGATGAAAAGAAAAACGAGATTTATGGGCTTCTTCCAAATTTTTTTTTTAATTCAGGATCACCTGGTATACATAATCTGTTCCCAAAATAAAGAGTTCCCTCTGTATGGAGTCTAAACTCAGTTCGTAATTCTTTCTCCATGTCCTTCTTAATCTGACATAAATGAATATCACTTTGTTGGGCCATTTTTATCTGTTCGATCAATGCTGGTTGTACCATTAAATTTGCTAACACATTCTTAACATTAGTACAAGTCACTTCAATTTGTAAATCTTCAAGATCCCTAAGAATTTATTGCTGAAAGGATAGCAGAGTCATCACATTCGCTGAGGACTTCCTACTAAGTGCATCTGCCACCACATTAGCTTTTCCAGGGTGATATTTAATATTTAGATCATAATCTTTTAATAGTTCAAGCCACCTTCTTTGCCTCATGTTCAGCTCTTTTTGAGTAAATAAGTATTTCAAGCTTTTATGATCAGTAAAGATTTCACATGATTCTCTATATAAATAGTGTCGCCAAATCTTTAAAGCAAAAATAATAGCTGCTAATTCCAAATCATGGGTCGAATAATTCTGCTCATAGGCTTTTAATTGTCGAGAAGCATAAGCTATGACCTTATCATTCTGCATCAACACACAACCTAATCCTTTCTTAGAAGCATCACTATAAATGACAAATCCTCCTTCATTAGATGGTAGGGTAAGAACTGGGGCAGATATCAATCGTTGCTTCAGATCTTGAAAACTCTGCTCACATTCACTGCTCCATTCAAATTTTATTTGTTTCTGAGTTAAGCAAGTCAGAGGAATTGCAATTTGGAAAAATTTCTTGACGAATCTTCTATAATAACCAGCCAAGCCTAAGAAGCTTCTAACTTCCGTCACATTAGTCGGACGAGGCCAATTTACCACGGCTTCTATCTTCTTTGAATCGACTGAGATTCCTTCCTTAGATATTACATGGCCGAGGAAGACAACACTATCCAACCAGAATTCACACTTGCTAAGCTTGGCGAAGAGCTTCTCTTTTCTCAAGGTCTGAAACACGATCCTCAGATGTCTCTCATGTTCCTCTATATTTTTAGAATACACTAGGATATCATCAATAAAAACAACAACGAATTGATTCAGATACGGCTTGAAAATCTTGTTCATCATATCCATAAAAGCAGCCGGTGCATTGGTCAGTCCAAAAGGCATTACTAAAAATTCATAATGGCCATACCTGGTTCTAAATGCAGTCTTAGGTACATCTTCACCTCTAATTCTTAGTTGATGATAGCCTGATCGTAAGTCAATTTTGAAGAAAACTTGAGCACCCTGAAGTTGATCAAATAAGTCATCTATTCGTGGAAGAGGATATTTGTTCTTTATGGTTACCTTGTTCAACTCCCGATAGTCAATGCATAATCGCATGCTCTCATCTTTCTTTTTCACAAATAACACAAGAGCTCCCCAAGGTGATGTACTTGGTCGGATAAACTTTTTATTCAAAAGTTCTTGCAGTTGATCCTTTAATTCTCGTAATTCTACGGGAGCCATCCGATAAAGAGGTTTCGAAATAGGTCCGGTTCCTGGGGTGATATCAATTTTAAATTCAACTTCATGCTCTGGGGGCAATCCGGGTAGTTCATCTGAAAAAATATCAGAAAATTCTTTGACAATTGGGATATCATCCAGCTTTATCTTTTCCTTCTCGACGTCTATTACATGGGCCAAAAATGCTTTGCATCCTTTTCTTAAAGCTTTTCTTGCGTTCATGATTGAGATAATACCCAAAGATTGTTTGGATTCCGTATTATAAACTTCGCCTTGAAAGAAGAATTGCGGTTCATCCGAAATTTGAAATACCACTCTTTTTCTAAAACAATCAATATGTGCATGGTATGAAGATAACCAGTTCATCCCAAGAATAACGTCAAAATCATACATATTTAGCTGAATCAAATCTGCTGCTAATTCTTTTTCTTCTATTTGGATTATGCAATTCTTGAAAATAATGTCAGCAACAACAATATTTTTAAAAGGTGTGCTCACATATAATAGTTCATTTAGTTTTCCAGGCACACAATTCAAAAAAGCAAGAAACAATAGCTCAATTTACAGGTGAAGCTGAGTATATAGCTGTTGCTGGTGCTGTGAATCAAGCTATTTGGTTATAAAAAATTTAAGCAGATATGGGCATACAACAGGTAGAGGCTACTAAAATATATTGCACAATTAATCAGCCATTGCAATTATCAAGAATCCTGTTCATTATGGAAGAACAATGCATATGAAAGCCAAGTATCATTTTATTTGAGAAGTGGAGTCTTCTAAAGAAAATGAGATTGTCTACTATAAATCTGAGAACCAACTTACTGATATATTTACAAAACCCGTATCAAGAAAGAGATTTGAAGTTCTAAGATCTTTACTTAGAGTCACTAGCAAATCCATCGTAGAGGAGTATTAGAATATGATGAATTTACAGAAATATAAGAGAAAATTCTGAATATTTTAGAAGTCAAAGTCAAATCCAAGTGTGTCTTTTAGAATTCTTCTCAATGACTCTTAGAATTTATGTGTAATGCCCAGAGTACCTTAATATTTTTTAAAATTTTAATTTTTAATTTAATATCCTATATCTCATCATGTCTATAAATAATTTTGAATTCTATGCATGTAATAATCTTCTCTGTAGCCAAGATTAAGTTTCCCTATAAAATTTACTTTTTTATATTTTTTCTACGTATTCAACAAATATATCTAGCTCCAAGGGAGGCATACTCATCAAGACTGCTTCCACAATAGATGTTTGATGCATGTTTGGACATGAATATATCCAGGCTAGGGATTCCAAAGTACTCAGAAAATAAAGATTTAAAAGGACTCAGACTAATTTGAGTGTGATAAATAAATCTAAATGAAAAACTTGGAAGAAAGTAACTAAAATAATGCTCGCCCTCGCCCTCGCCCTCGCCCTTGACAGAGAAAGCAGGGTATCGGAGCACCTCCCCCTCCCTTTCAGCACGGGGAAAAAGGAAAATAAAGAGCAAAGAGCAACGCACTGTACCTAAACCATATGAATGAGAGAAATAACTGAGCAAACCCTTGTTCTCTTATGGACCCTTGGTCGTGTAGGAGCTAGCTGTCAAGGCTGGGTTGCGATCAATAGCTTGCTAGTCTCGTCCAGCGGGCCTCGGTTGGTTTTAGCAGTGTTTGCGAAAAATGGTGACTTGTTTCACAAGTTGCTTTCAAAATCGTATTTTCTTACAAAGATTTTGATTATCTAGTGTTTATTTTAGTCTGGTAGACAACCTCGATTCTCCGAGATTCGAGGTCAAGCCAGGTAGATCATCCAAGTAAGGGGTTTGAAAATTATATTTGCATTTTTCTAAAAATCTTATAACGTGCAGATGATGCCATTGCTGGGGGGTAAAAGGAAATGCTGAAAACCTTAAAAGAGAAGAAAATGCAGTAACAAGGTGAGTTTTGTAATGGATGCTGATTAGGTTTGCGTGGGTTGCTATTTATGAAATTAATGCATTTTAGTTTGCTATATCGTCGTGATTGTTTTCTTCTTGAGAGGAAAATTGAACCACATTCTCAGAATTTTGAATGTTAAGAAGAAGGGGAATGAAATAAAGGTAAATCAAGCAGAGGATGTTCTATATTCCATGAGAAACCTAAGCTTATGGTCTTTCAAGTGTTAAAAGACGGCACCTGAGGAATAAATTCTAGAGTTTTATATGAATACGGAGTCAGTAAAAGCTTCTCTAGATGAACCTGTTGTAAATCACGCCTTGCTGATGCTTAATGGTCGTTAGATCAATCCTGATGTGCGACCATTTTAAAGGACTTGGTTTTATATGTTGAAGTTTAGTCTATGTGAATGTAAACTGTTTGATGTTTAGTCTAGTGAATGTGAACTTTTCAATTTATCTAATTTAAGTACCTCTAAGTCTTTGATATGTATGTATGTAATATGACAGATGTCATTTAAGTTGAATACACTTGGAAGTCCTAAATTTGAACTAAGAACTAGAGCGCCGATTTGTGTTGTATCATATGAGGTGAGCCATACCAGCAGGTTATCCACATGATATGAAGGTAGACACCTCTATGCCATCAGTACACAACTGCCTCAGTGCATATTGGTCCGTGTCGAGGTTTGCCATATTAGACTGAACTGAATGGTATGGAACGTACTGTAGCATACTGGTTTGTTACTGGAATACCATATGGGGGGCATACCGACATTCAGTGTGCCGAACCGGCCCCGTACTGGCAAAGTAATGAATTGGCACTAGTATGGGGTCCAGTACCATAAGGCTAACCTTGGTCTATACTAATGGATTTTTCTTCAATATATAATAATACTGGCCGATACATAGTGTTATGGGGTTATAAACTAGTTTTTCTTTAAAACTTATGTCCGACATCCTATGTTCCCAGACTCTCTGGACCACAACTCTACATGTTTTACCTTTTTAATCATTGTAAGGATTTGAAATCCTATAGGAGATGCCCACAATTAGGAGCAGTATGCATGTAATGCTAAATACCCTTTGATGTCTAAACATGTACAACATATTCTTCCATAGTTCTTATTGTGGTGTAAAGCTACTATGTGCAGTATGTGTGCAACTTTCATGTCTTATTGTGATGCTACTCTTGTATCTTTCCGTACCAGTGTGTGCCAAGTTTTGGCTCGATACAATAAAATAAGCTTATTGTGCATACCACTAACTAGCATGGACACCATATCTGATGCCGAATCCTTGTATTTGAGAAGCATCCAGTCCCTTGCAACCTATTGTTAGTCCTGTTTAATATGTCATTGATATATGCAGCTCATTTACATGCTCTGATAACCATCACTCATGAAATTGTATTGAGTTTAGCTCATCACTGTTTTTGTATCTCTGAGAGAGACCTTTTAGTTAGACAACCTATTTTATTGCTTCAAACTATATGTCAAAGTGTTGCTTGAAGTGTAGATATATAAATATTAGTTACAGATTTAAATGAGAATGTTTGACATGACGTAGGAGTTATTTTTTGTTTTCTCTTTAGTTCTCAATACGGAGAAGTGATTAGGGTATTGTATGACTTTTACTTCTAGTAGTTAATGCCATTTTAACATCTTACAAAACACATGGTGTTGCATTTTTTCCTGAGTGTTATGACTTTAAGATGGAACAAGCAATCATGTTCTTGCTGTGCCGATGCCCAGCATATGTAATAGCTGGTCTACACAAATTCGTAACATGGATACAGTTTCTTTGGAGTCTATTTATTTAAATTTTGCATAGGGAGAGTAATTTTGTGCAATGTCTGTTGAGGATGCATACTTGTATCTTCTTTATGGTTCCAAACCAATGTTATTATTTGCATAAATTTCCACATGATATGTGAATATTATATTTAAAGTGACGCAATTAGTTAGTTTTCAACATGTTTTCATTTCTTTTCTTTTTTATTGAGATCCAATGTAGACTTGTATTTGTTTATTCATTTTCTCTTTTGCAAGCAAATCTTGAGCTGCTTTATTATACAAATTTTCAAAATCTTACTATTATATTCTGAGTAGAATCTTGCCTCTGTCTGGGTACTTGAATTTTATGCTGGAACATTGAAGAACAGGCATTTCAGACAATAGATGTTACAATGCTTATTAATGCATTCACAAGAAATCTGTCTTAGGAAGGAGAAGATTGCTTTTTTACTTGCAAAAAGTTGTTCCAATATGCTAACGTGGCAATGCTTTCTTGTGACAGGAAGCTAAAATGCCATCTTCAAATTTTATGAGAAACTTGATGACTTTCTTTCACTTGCTTAAGTTTGTGGTGAGCAAAGCTTACTTTACCATTCATCAGATTGTGAAAAAAAAAAAAGAAAAGAAATTTTTGGAATATTATAGTCCATTATCGATCAAGTATGGTCAACAAATTTGCTGACTTATGAAGTCCTTAACATTTTTGCTGTAACTGAAATTATGTCAACCCTACAAAATAAAGGAGGTATGGAGTAACATTCCTACAAAGTGGAAGGTGAATTATATAGATGGTCAGGGTTCCTTAAAGATTCTAGGTAGATTGGAGTCAATCTCTATTGGTGTAAGTTCTCAACTAACCAGTCATAAAGTAGTATGTGGTATAGATTTGGATGAGAATACGACAGAAGAAAAAAAAGTTAGTACTAAGATCATATGAAACCCAATTGATAGATGCAGACAAGTTTCTACTTAATGATCAGGGTTGGGCGATTGAAAGAAGAGTTGGAGATGGTCTCTTTTTGTTCATGGAAGAAGAGGATGGTTGGCTGAAATCTTGCAGATAAAGGCACGATACCTAAGAAGAAGAAGAAACAGCAAAATTAAGAATTGCATGGGACTAACATCGAATGATTTCAAGCCTTGCAGTACATTGTCAGGAGATCAACAGATTTCAGGGAGAGCTACAGTTATGTCATTTCCTATAACTTTGGGCTTCCTTTGCCAAACAATCTTAAAGGTCAAACGAAGTCATGAAAACTGTTAACATTGACCTGATCACATATTTACTCTTGTTGTGGTGGAATACATATATCCTTAGCCTGCCATAAGAACTCTGTATCAACAGTAGTCATTGACATTACACATAGATCATAGATAAATGAACTTCATTTTCTACCAGATTATTTGTGCCATCTTTTAAGTGTTACTATTAGAAATTAATATTGCGAGAATATGCGGTGAATTGCCTTTTTTACTTCGACAATACCGGCTCTCTTGCCACGGATCTCTTTCACCTGAAAAGAAGATGAAGAAACAATGTAAGTAAAACTGAAGTAATCTTAATATGATTGATTCTGCAGCACTCCACGGCAGATTTAAAATTATGCATATTTGTTGTACTGGAGTATTCGTAGTCTGAATGGGAGGGTGAAATCCTTTTGCTTAGAATTTTTGAAGAGTTGAGATTATTATTCTTTCATATAGATAGTTAGGATAAGGTCAAAGAGCCACTGAGCTTTAAAGTTATCAGTACAGGAATCCATTCTAGATTGAATACCATCTCTTGATTCTTGATAGAAGAAATCAATAGGTTTTGGGCCATGCGCATCATATGAGGTCCTCAGTTTTATGTGATGATCTTAATTCAAATAGAGTACCTAGTAGTGTTTAGAAATTCTCTAGATAACATGAGGTCTCTGGTTAGTCAAAGGATGTTAAGTGTAATATTATATGCTATTGGACCTGCATGTGATGGTTTGAATTCAGTTTTTAAGGACTAGGCATCTATCTTAGCAGTAGTATCATCAAAAGCAAATATGTGTGTATTTCTGCTAGCTGGTACTAGTATTTGAAGTTGTTATTATTGATTAATTGCTTGCAGCAAATATGATTCTGGGCTTTGGTCTTACAGACATGGCTAAATCTTTGTTATCAACATATGCTTGTGTAACATGGCAAGGCCACATAGCTGTTGTTCATGCACAAGGTGATATTATAATTTATGATGCTAAGCCAACACATGTCATTGTTTGAGAACTTAAGAAGGATAAGTTCATGTATTTGTCAAGCAAAATGCATAGTTTGTTCTCTAATTTATGTGTATAGGTTAGGTTTCAATTTGTTAATCCTATGTTTCATTATTAGTTTTCTTCAGTGGCAGTACTGTTCAAAAATGAAGATACCATCAGAGGTGGTGATTCTCCCTACCACAGCTCGCATTTCTGCTATAAATGTACCATTAGCCGATGATGACCGTATCGAAGTAATCTCTAGCCGGAGCTCATGAAGTGTCTGCATGATTTTAAGCAGTAGTCCATCTCTGTAAGGGCACTGCAACTCCAGGAGCGCATCACTTTCGATTATGGAGACCTGCACATTGGTACTTGGAGCTTCCACAGCTTTGGAGTGCTTTCCTGTCCCCTTTCCCCCTTCTAGCACTCTTATCTTCCTCTTATCCGAAGACGCAACCCTGTTTTGGCTGCTGAAGATGTGATTCACTGTATTGCTTTGGGGGGAGCTGCTGCTTTTTTTGACACTTTGGCCTTCTAAATTGCCTGGCTTGTGGATTTGTGTCGCTTTCAACCACTGCTCACTTTCCATCAGGCTGTTTCTTGATTCAAGATCTTGTATGTGCCTCCTGAGTTGCTTCACATACTCAATTGTATCACCTAAGATTGAAGCCTTATCCATCTGCAGATATCAGAAAATTTAGATTGCAGGTATGGTTGAGATTTCTGCAAGTTGTTCTTTTTTTTTTTTTAATGTTCTTCATCATTGGTTTTTAGTGTTATTTGCAGATCTAGAGTTCGTTCTTTCCATGAAGTCTATAACATGAACTATTAAGATTTGCAGATCCAGAGTTCGTTCTTTCCATGAAATGTGCAATATGAACTATTAAGATGAGATCTACTCTGAAAGTTAGTGGTAAGTCTAGATGTGTCTAAGCAAATTCTGCTCACATAAGTTTCTACATATGTTTGTGAGGTTTATGCAAGTAGAAAATTTTCCTTTTGGCATCCTAACTGTAACTGGATCTGCTTTTCATGACAATAGCTTCTCCAGAAGTTCTCTTTCGTTTTTTTTGAAGAATATCTTCTACAAGTTCTTCATGCAAAATTATGAGAAGTGATCTTTTTTAAGCATTAATGCTCCACTACCATCATTCATGATGCTGATTATGACAATATCAGTGCCTTACTTTTTTCTAACTTTTGTTTTCTTTAAATCATGCATGTTGGTATCATTTTCTTTTAAATAAAAAATGTACACAATAGAAATTCATGTGCATTGCGTAACAGTACCAGCAAATAGAAAAGTTTGTTAGCGAACTGCTAGACCTTAAAAACTTAAGGTGTTAAGGAATGAGTCAACAAGATATATTAGGCTTTAACAAAGTTAATTAATCCATAGACTATAACTTTTAACTCTTCCAGGTTTTGTTTCTTTCTGTTTCTGTTTTCCCCTTTTAGTGGAAGAGCTCATAGGCAATGGATTACATAATGGGAGATACCCCTCCAGCAAATGCCCTCGACCATTGGTCAAGGCAGGATTTGCACCTAGTTCTTTTGGTACAACCACCAAGAGACTTTACTAGCTTGGCCATTGGGTTAGTTTGAACTCCAGGATGGAAATACCGATACCAATACTCATGCTGGTTGAGAGTGGTATAATATAGTCCAAGACATGGTTTGCAATATCATTTTCCATACCTGTACCAGTACCATCTAGCATAGTGTCGATACAGGTTTGTCCATGGTGTCGACACTCTGCATGCCCCCATATTAAGTATCAATTCACTAGCGATATAGTGCAATATGCCCAGTACAAGGTGGTATGCCCAATGTGGGGTCTTATGTTTTGGTGTGGCAATCCTTGGTACTAGTACCTACAATATTGACACATGATATCCTGTTTGGTTCTGGCACAACACAGGTGACCATGATTTCTTAGTAGCAATACAATAATGTATTAAGGAGTGTATGAAATACAAGTTCCTGACTCGTGTGGTGCAATATGCCTGCTATGGATTAATATGAATTTGTACTCCAAAAATTGTACAAGGCCCTAAGTGTCATCGAAAGATTAAATATATAGACATCCACAATTATTGAATTCAAGATATATTCATCCATGGAGATGTGATCCTTAATTACTCTACAAGCAATATGGTACCCGGCATTCTTCAACCTTGCACATATTTAGAAATATCTTTCAAACTTCTTTTAGGAGTTTTGAGTTAATAAGATTTTCTCAATACGTTTAGTTGTATTAGTTGCCGTGTTTTGGGATTTTTTTCTTTAATAGTTGTCATCTTAGGCAACTAATCATTCATTTATTTATGATTTGAATGATGTTTTCTATGTAACATCATTTCTATTTGTTTGCACCCACTATTCCTATGGAATTGATGACATGTCACCCAACCTAAGATCTCCACACGATCACCTTCTCTAGTAATAGATGAGTGAGCAAGACGAGATATTAAAATATTAGTGCCCAACGGGATGCTTCTAGAATTCTCTTAGATGTGCCACCATGACAAGATACAGCTCTGGATAACAGAATGTCAAATGCACACACAACATTTGTTGCCTATAAAAGTCTAACGTAAGACGTCAATCTATTGTCTGGAGTTTGAGCAGATTGAGGAGTACAGTTTGGATTGTCTACTAGCATAGTGACTAGACTATGATTCATAAGGTGTTTAGAGTGTCACAATTTAACTTATATGAAAACTCCACCATAGTGTGTGAGTCATGCTGGGTTTAATTATGATGGTGAAGCCTTGTATCTAAACCTGTGGATTATTGATTGTTGCTTGCTTTACAATTGCTTGAGTGTCTCCATTGTTCAAAGGCTCCAAGTCTCCTCAGTGAATTCCATGCTTCAAAACCTAATAGGTTCTCGCTGGAATGGTAAGAGAGAATGGAAGAAAATGCAGAGGGAGAGGAGAGGCGAAACAACTCGGTAGTCAAGAGATTTCTTCCTCTTATTTGGATGCTTGGAGCACTTTATTCTCATCCAAGTTAGGAGAGATTTCTTATCCTCTTTTATCTTGAGTAAGACCAGATTCTTTTGAAACAAGCCACATCTTGTCTCTAAGAAGCCTAATCCAAAGGCCATTTGGATGCTCAAATGGGTGATAGATTGGGCCCAAGTTGGCCTCGACGGTAACAGAGAATAATCCTCATTTGAGTTTAAAACAAAACACACCAATCTCAATAAATCCCTATTCGTATTTAATGCCTCTACACTATCGTATTCATCAATTTTTGGAGATGTTTACACATTACTTTGTCCTCAAATCTGACATTCTTGTTCTTCTTTACTATGGTGGCCTTAAACGAGGGATCCCTATCAACTTCTTGTTTTAGTTCTGAAATTTTCTTACATATTTCAAAGATCACTACCTACATTTGCAGGGAAATTATATAGAAGCTTTTTGCTGTCATCTTCCATCGAGTAAGTGGAGTATATGTTATTGATAATATTATTGTTAGCTAGCTCAAAAACCAAAACAAGCATGATTTTAGATAGACTCCACATAGTTTCTTATGCAATTCAACTTACAAACTATATCAAACTTTTAAAGAACCCAGAAGGCATTGGAGCAGTTTGGACTCTAATTAATCATAGGCCTCTTCATCAATGCTTGTGTAGAACTGATAGCAAGCTTGACCACAAGAATTCAGTGTAACAGACAATGTTACATTAGCATAAGTTTTAAGACCAGGCTCCTCATATGACCCTTGAGTTGTAGTTGAAGGACTCTTTAACCAATGTTATCCCCTACTTGCCTTGTAATGTGGACAAACTCCCCTTAGATCCATCTTTACTAAGCCAGATCCGAAACACTGCTCTTTACAACCACAGAGATTTACATTTCAAAATTTATTACCGCAGAGATTTACCCCTGCATTCTGCAATCCGCTTTGACATATATTCAGTATTGTAGGGGATTGGCAATTTTTAGTTCTTCCACGTATCACCACCTAAAATTGAAATGTATTTGGGTGGTAAACATATAACAAATAGTCAATACGGTTGCTATGTACTTAAGGACATTTGAAACTTTCACTTGAACTAATTTACTTGTCCTGCCTACTCTCTTAATGGATATACTAACATATGATGTATGTCAAGTCAACTTACCTTTTATTCCTTAGCGGACACATATTGAGTGTTTTCCCTGGATCCCTTAATGCTAGAATGCCTGTTGCGCATTGATATTGACAAAATATGTGGGCATATTGCCATAACTTTAATAAAAGATTGGAAGGATAAAACTTACCAGGAAAAAAGCATTACTTTAAGGGGGGAAACTTATGTCTTAAGTCTTGGCTATGACTCGGTAGTATAATTTTTCTTTGAACTGTGAAACAAGATATTATTTTTTCATAAGTGGGTACTATCAGTGATGATGAATTGCTCTCCCCCCATATGTAAATGGTTCCTTCTGAATTTTTAATGAAACATCAATTTTGATAGCACATGCAGCATTATATTACGGGGCCTTCTATGACTGTAGGACTCAGTTATAATCCTTATGATAAACTCTAAGTAATCTAAAGAATTTGAGCCAGTGATCCATACAAATGGGTACTTCAGCCAACAGCCCCCTTCCTCACATCATCCCACTCTGCTTGTTTAGAGGATATCATGCATCTAGAATCAAAAGTGGATATATGTTCTGTTTGTCCATTCATAGGGATAAAATGTAGTTGTGGATCAGTTAGTCAATCGACTGCATGAATGTGTATCAGGATGTCTGGTTCCTACCAAGAACTACTTGTAATAGTAAAGCTTATTTTGGATAGCATGATGGAACTGACAGTAAAGAACACATACCTTGGTCACAAATGGGACCAATGAACGTAGGATGATGAACTTCTCATTGAGCTTCTCTCTTCTCCGACGCTCTGCAAGAACATGGTTGGCACTTAATTCTTCCTGAGGCATACCTTTCCTGATGCCCCCTTCTCCATCTCTTGACTTAGGTGAGTTTTCATCTTTGTACTTGCAATGAAGATTAGGAATATTGAATAAGATATTTTTAAGCAGCCACTGAGAAGTTCCTTCAGATATCACATTAAGGTGATGATCTCTTCTGGAGTTCCATTTAGAGAATGATGATTGTTGAGAATGAGGAAGGTAACCCACAGAGTTTGACTCCACCCATCGGCTCAAGTTGTTCTGTAGGATAGTAGACACTGTCTCAGAATAGTGGGCGTCCTCTGGAGACAATTCTTGGATTTGAGTTGCTGGAGTAAATTCAACAGATTTTAGTAAGAAGTCTTATATGCCTTAGGCTGAATTTTAAAGATCAAGTTTTCTATTTGTTTATAGTTTAGGTTATCTATGTTCCATTTGTTTATAGTTTAGGTTATCTATCTTATTAAAGAATGGTTTGGCAAAGAAATTTTTTTATGTACACAAAACATATGACTGTAAGTGCTGTAGCTAAGAGTACAATTATAGAAACATTGTTTTTCTTGATCTAGTTTGTTGGTTGCAATCCTAGATTTCTGCCATAGGAAGAATTGTTAGTCTCTTGGCTGCAGTCTTTGATTTCTTTGGCACACCTGGAATTGTTTAATCCTCCATACATTTTGTATGAATTCTGTGTCTTCTAAATTAGTACAGGACATAGATGCCTAATATTTGGTCATCAATGATTAAATTTGAATCTTAGATTTCAGGATACCTGATGATAGTGGGAACCCATCACAGGGATCATCATGTAGAAAATTCCAAGCTTGGTACGAGTCATCACGTCGTTGCTGGTTAGATTGTTCACTGTTGTGACACACTGCGAGCACTTGTAGTTCTGTGTCTAAGTCGTTGGAGCACTCATCAGGAGAGCCCAATCTGATGCCTTCTGACATCTCAAGCTGCATCAACTCACTCGGCTCAGTTGCAGGAATTGCTTTCTCATCTGCTGCCAAGCTGGGTGGGATTAGTTGGGTTGAAATCCCAGCATTATATCTCCCAGTCTCAGCCTCTGAACCTGAACCAACCTCGACTTCATCACCATCATCATCAACATCATTATGATCAATATCTTCATCATCATCAGCATCATCATCATCATCTTCTTCTTCTTCTTGATTGGAACCATGTGGATCGACACTCATTTGTTGAATTGCTTGAGTCTGTAAAAGTTGCTGCTCAGTACATGCAGTGGGGTTAGAGGTTGAGTACTCTGAAAGGGCGGGCTTGGGATGTATGTCTTGATGGTCCATAAAGAAACTCTTTGCATGCTGGATTAACCCGATATCTTCTTCAACCTGTTAAAATAATAATGTATAGTTAGGACTTAGGAATTTACAACACTATTATAGTTTCTTTCATTTGATGTCTATAAGTAATGTGATAAAATGCATATGCTCCTAAAAGATCCCTTTTATTAGGTGCATGTTTAACAAATCAAGTAAAAGATTTTAGTCCAGCATCAAAGCCTAGAGACTTATCTTCTTGCAGAATACATTTGCAAGCTTGCATGACCACATCTCAATTCAACTTGTGAAGATATGATACTATCCTTCCTTGTTAAAATCTTACCATTCACAACATGGATCTATTAAAATGGCCCTAAGTTTTATTTTGGATCAAGATTGGTTGGGCAAATAGGATCTATTTCCATATTATGAATTATGTACTCTCATATCCATGCATTAGTACAGTTGGCATGAGCTTGTTATTGAAGTTTATGGAGTTAAAATAGGAGATGAATTTTCATATTTTCAACAATACATTAAAAATCTATGCTTCTCTTTTTCCTGAAACATTCTAACCATAATAATAATTAAATTTAGAGGTAGTATATAAATATATTGAATAATCAGACAATGTTTATTTTATTAGACATGCCATATAAGGGCTCATGTTGGTGAGAACTACACTTCTTGTGCATATGGCTTTTTATTCTGTATTCATTTACTATCTTTGACTTATATTTTGATCTTTATATTTCTTAAATTTTTTTAAAAATTGAAAGAAATCAGGTGAGATTTTATGATCTGTAATCCAATCCCTGATCCAATTTGATCCAACCCACTTTATGATTTATGACTCAAATCTCCTCAGCAATATTTGATAGTGTCATTAATCTCCGAATAGCAGAACCACTATTTAGCTATTGCTTCGTTGTGTCTTACATTGATGTGATGCTAATCATATTAGTCACTGAAGTTGGTCACTATTAGTGTTTCTAGATAGAATATATGCATTTGTTGTTTCTATATAATGTTGATCATATTTGATGCTTAATTAATTTCAGGTTGAAAGTTCTGTGCTAACCTTTTCTGTGGTGCCAAGTTCAAGGACACCATCCATGAGTGGAATGCACACCACTGTCTGCAAAGCAGCAAAACCATAAGGTAAGAACATCAGATAGTATTACAACAAAAATCAAGATTGTCGCTTGATTTCATTAAGCTTTTGAAGGAAAAACTGCTGTTGATGGGGAAAAAGGACAAACCTGAATGCGAGCACTCTGCTGGGAGCATTGGCATTGTTATGCATCATGCAGAATATTTAGGAAAATATAAGAAAAATGAAAGACAGTGAGTCGGTAAAATGTATAAAGATAGCCAAAAACAAAAGGAAGATATCATATAATTTATCATGCCCAACAGAATTGAAAACAGGTACTCAAGATTGTAGCATTTCATCTGGAGCAAATACAACTCTATCTTTATGAAGCAAAACTAGGTAGATGTGTAAGTAAACACCTTTGCAAGGATGGCTCTAGAGAAGATTTTGCTGTCAGCCTCATTTGCTCGTGTGAGCCAGACATGTCTTCGCTTGGCAAATGCCTTTCCTGGTAAGCTGCATCACAAAGTTTATTGTTGGATATTGTTAGTGCATGCATGCGGACGTGCATCTGAACAGAATGTAATTTGTTGATTTCAAAATGTCCTGTTCACATCCATTTTTTTTCCCTTTTTCCTTCATACTAATGTTTTTTATTTTTTAGCTGGTATCCTTTTCTCTTTTCCCTTCCCTCTAGTTAACTTATGCTAGATTGGTTTGCGGTAGCAGAAGTGGTTCTTTTAAAATTGACTTTCATAAGGTTTTTGTTATTGCCATAAAGTTGACAACTATAAACAATTTTATGGAGCCCCAGGAACGAGCAAACTATCTGTAACTAAATGGTTATGGTTGATAGTTGTTATCTCTGTTGTTTTGGTCATGAACATTGTAGCTTCATTTTTCCAGTAAACTACTTTTTCCCCATTCTTGCAGTACTTTGCATGAAGTTATCGGAAATAACTAGCATGAAACTATGTAGAATCCTGTTAAAGAAAGTATAGTTTCTTCCAAAAAAAATATGTCTGAAGGTTTATCTAGATGTCTTTGTTCGCTTTGTAGTTTTAAATACATCCCTGGTGGCTGCACCCATTTCTACAGAATTTTATGTCATTAGCTCTTGTGATAACTCTTACGCAACTAGTGATTGTACATGCTATTGTAGAGGGGATTTCGGACCAGATTATTTATTTTCTTCTTTGGATTACTGCGACGATAGATCACCCTTGAAGAAAATCTTGGGAGGCTTGCTTCCTCTCAAAGTGAATCAGGGTTGGAGCCAACATTTTTGTGTGGAGGGGCAACATGTCAAGAGGGTTGCTGAGACCATAATCTTAACATAGTAGTAATAACTCAATTTAGTAAAATACGGATGAAATTAAAAAAACTATCTTATATTTTATCAACCACATTTTAAAATTTAATTTTTTAAGTATTATAAATAAGAAGATACCGGAGGACATATGAAACTACGACTAACAATTGGCAGACTAACAATTGGCAAATGAATGTAGACCCAAAAGAAGGGATGTTATGCTTGGGCTTTGATTTTTTTTTTTTTGATATCATTGTGTTACATAGAAAGGAAAATCTTGTTTTGGTTCCCCAACCAGAGTTTTATAAGGATGAAAGTAGTATAGATATTATTCATTCGGATTCGTTTTTGTATCCTAATAATCCGGATATGGACAAAAATTTTAGGATCTAATTAATATCTGTATCCATATTCATCAAAGAAAAATAGATATGGATATGGATAGACAATTATTCGATCCGTATCTGAATATCCGAATCGATACGTAATCCTATATAATTTTATATAATATTAATTATTTTTTTAAAAAATATAATTATATAAATATGTTATTAATTTAATTTATTATTTATTTAGTCATATCTTTGATTATGTAATCATAAAGTTTAATTATCTAAGTTATATCTGTAATTATATCTATACTTTCAGTATTCTACTCATATCTGTATCCGTTTAAAACAAATACGGATATGAATTTTTACATTCGAATAATATCCGTATCTGTATTTGTCAGAAAAAATAAATATGAATATGGATATGCTGATATCCGATCTTTATCCAATCTGGTTTCAGTCTTAGAGTTTTATCAAAAAATTTGAGAAGGCCGGATCACCATAAAAAGTAAAAAATGTAATCAGTACTGAACTAGCTATCTCGTATTCTATTCAAACTTGAACACCTTCCCTCGCCAAGAATGTTGAATAACTGTGCAAGAGTGCTATCAGAAATTTAAAAAGTTGAATACCTGGCAAGGCAGTGCCCATCTACAACAACGTGGCTCCAACCTTGAAGTGAATCTTTTTTTTTTTTTTTGTCTGATAGAGTATTTTGTAATCTGTTGAGTTGTAATACACTTTCTTACGTCCAATGAAATCCTAGTGACAATCTTTTGTTACCATTATAATATCAGTTGAATCCTGTTTTTATTTTCCAACCTTATCCAAGCCCTGCATACGACCAGTTTATTTTCCTTTTCTCATCTTACTTTTCTTTGTCTGTTAATACATTTGTTTAGTAAATTCCCACTATCAACTCTATTTTAGATCATTGCAATCAGATTATTCCAGGATAAGAATCACTAAAAATCTTCATCAAAAAAGAATCACTAAAAATCTAAAATCACCTTTGTGATCCCATTTAGGTCACCAAACATCAGAAAAAACATTATTCTGAACCCTTGATTTTTTTTCACTAACCAACTGGAAAAGAAGAGTGAAGTTGCTTTGATCATTAATTAAATATATTTCATGTTTAAAAATGAAAAGTTTTAGAAAATAGAAGGAAGATGACAGGGTTAACTTCCTTAATAAGCACCACAGGGGAGAACAAAAAGGCACAGAAAACAACATTTACTTCTCTCTGAAAACATTGTTAACATCAAAACAAATTCATCTGAAAAGTTGGTGACAGGCAGTTCCAGTGATTATGAGAGATTAGAGCCATATTACGCTCAATCAAGATTTAGAATATTTATTCCTCTCAGAAAAGAAAATGGTTTAGAATAATTTAAGATCAAATTCCACCAAGAGCAATTTAACATGGAGAAGTATCATAACTATTTCTAGATTAACTCATTCTGCTCCATATGTATGAAATGAGAATATAATGGAATGAATCCCGCTTAAGCTGCAGTAGCCGGTGGCCTGAACTATCATAGAAATTATGCACATAGAATTAACTTTATTATTAACATACTATTTTCTTTGCCTTAGTCCCACGTCTAATAAGAAATTATACTTGATCAACTATCATAGGATTAACTTTATGATGCCGCACATAGAATTAAAAAAATAAAAAGAGACAATTAATTTGAAAGTAGTTTATTAAAATTAATAGAATTATTATTATAAATACATTTATGTTTTTGTGCATGCAATAAAGGCCTATAGGATAAAACCAAAATAATCATTAAGGCTAATATCATGGAAGTTTGGTTTGTATTAAGCCAGCAAGTCCAATCAAGGAATCTCCTAAATGGATTTAATTAGGATAAACAGTAGGAGGATGCTTGAGGTGACAAATGCTTTCCACATAAGCCCAAAATGTCTTTGGTGTAGAGATCACAATGTCATTGGCTAAGGTTTGTTTTGTTGGAGAATGATCTCAAAACACAAAAATATAAGAAATTATCGCTTGGTGCAACTTTTGCTATCAGCGGCTTGAAATCAGTGAAGTGAAAATTTAAAACAATAACATAAAAGTAAAGCTTAAGTGGATTCTGTGGTTTTTGTGATTAGTAAAGAGATATTATATTTTTGGGAATTAGGATGGAAGAGGTGCAAGTTTTGCATGATGAGTCACACAAACAGGATGTTGTTAACTACTTTTTCTTTTACCTAAAATGATTTTTATTAATTTTACAAATATAAATGTGTTTTAGTTACAAGATCAAACTAGTAATCCGCTTTTTTTTCCCCCTCTTTTTGCAAACAAGTAGTATGCTCTTAAATTCAATCAATTTTCTAGCCTATTCTGCACAAATATTGGTTTCTTGTGATGAAATTAGAAAGTGATGAAATGTGGTGATAAAAAATATGATAATAATTCTACGGAAATGTTGGAGGTAAGCTGAAAAGATATGTTAATTAAAAATATAAATAGAATGCAACTTTATCACATAAACCTAAATCCTTAACCTACAAATATGAATTTGTTCAACATGATAATGTTAGAGTATTTATCTCTAGAGTAATTGGCTTGAGTTTGGCGATAAACTACATTTTTATGTTTAAAATCTGCCTAGTTCAATAACAAATAAGGCAATAAAAATTAGAAGAATAGATTAAAATATTATTTAGTATGGGAATAAATAGGAATACATAGTTAATTCAAAATACAAAAATCCATAAACATTGATATTCTTTATAATATTTCAATGACTTGTTTATATCGAAATAGAATAAACATTCACTCCACTATTCAAAAATAAATACAAAATATACTACTAAACTATGTTGATAGGAGTATAAAATCATATTTGGGTTGATAATTGTACAACCTTTGCAATATATACTCGAGTTGGGTTGTTGCTCAAATAATGATAAACAATAATAATAATAATAATAATAATAATAATAATAATAATAATAATAGAACAATAATAGAAAGGGTGCAAACTTTACAACAACACTGGATGATGTTAGATTCAACACAAATAAGTTGTATTTGTATCTATTTCAAAGAACATAATAAGATAGGCAAATAGATAGATTGGCAATTATGTGGTAGTTGAGATTGGTTCCATATTTTGAAATGTAACCATAGTCTAGTTCCATGTTATGTAATATTTATATTGAAATAAAGTGTTGTAATAAATTTGTGATATTTTTATTAAAATCATTGGTTTGAATGATTTTTTAATATCATTGATTTTCAATCTGATTTAAAGTATTAGAAAGGGATAATATCTAGCTAATTTTGTAAAAATTATTATAAAACAGAGAAGCAACATTTTTGTTTCTTTGGATTTGTACCAAGCAACTGATAAAGGAGGGCAAAATTAAAAAAAAGAAGAGTGCATAAACTCGACACCCATCACAACTACTATTATATCTCAATAAAAAATTAAATGATTTCATAAAAAAAAAAAAAGAATTTAGATTCAAAGCTATATTTGAATAGCATGGCTAAGGTGCCAGATTGCTAAGCCAGTAGATTTCTACCAAGTGATCAAAGATTACATCGCACATTCACGGGAAGTATGGTCTCTGGGGGAAGGGCTACTCATTGCACACATGCCCTCCTATTTATTGAGAAAAATTGAATAGCATGGCTGGTGGCGAGTGAGTCACTCCCTAAAAGTCAACCACACACGTGTATTTGGCCAAGACTTACCTTTACAACCTTAGGGCAAAAAAAACACTTCTTGAGCTTTCACACATGGAAAAAAATTCCATTAATTAATCAAACCCTAAACCCAGTAATGGGCAAAAATTCTATCGATGGACCAAAAATAAAAAAATAAAAAAAATGTAACTTTGTTGCACCAAAAGCTACATTGTAAAAAGTTTAAAGGATCATTCTTAGAGATGTGCATCAGGACCAGCTGGTGGATCAGGATGATGACATCCAAGCCATACGGTCGTCAATTGATTCATGCAATGTGGCACTTGGCAAGATATTGTGACCTTATTTTGTAGTTTTAGCAGCCAAACCCAAGCTTTATTAATGATCGCACAATAGGAATATGAACTTCAAACAAAACTCATTGCATTCGAGATAGAGAGCATCCTAAATTGAATGAATTGGAGTTTGGATGAGTGAGATACGTGGCTGAAATAATAAATAACCAGCCTGTTGATGACATAGCTGCTGATGATTATGATTTTGCTATCCATGGTAATTTGAATCATGAGCAGACTTGTGCTACCATGTCATCTATTTTTTCTTATTTTCTTTATCTAGGGAGATTTCTAGTCAAATTTAAAATCCTAGCAGTTATCAAAAGTAAATTTTTTATCACTGCTTTTATTTTTTTTATTATAATAGTGTTCTACATGAATTAAATACTAAATTCTGTATTTACTAAGGTGTCAACATTAAAAGAAAAAACACCATGCATACCATAAATTGCTATCCATGATATAAATCAGAGGCACACCGAAAAGTAGAAGCCGTAGCTGCTAGTTGCAATTGACATCCAGCAAGAGCTCCACAGCCTTCTGTGAAGCTTGGATGAGGAAGAAATGGCCAAAACAAGCCACCAATTTTTGGAAAGGAACCTGACAACGTAAGGGTTATCAACTGATGGTGATTCTGCTTTATTGTCGAACAAGGCCTATTTGCTTTTGGAGAAATTATATCGTATACGGCATTATACATGCATACCTATTGTCAAACAAGATGAGCGCTTGATGAATGGAGCCTATAAAAATGAATAGTTGTATATGGTCACGTGGTGCATGCTATATTGAATATAATTCCTCGTGCCTTTGACCTAGACCAGTGGTTGCAGATTTAGAGCCCATCTATGACCACCTAAACCAGTGGCAAATTAACTATTGTTCTATAAAACCAACAACTTTTTTCTCAAGCACTAGAAGGATTTTTTCTTTTTTTTTTTTAGAATTTCGTCAAGTCTTAAGGGACCTCCATTAGTTTTTTATTGTAAGAGCTCCGGAACCTTTAAATATCCCCTATGCATGCTTCCTTTTCATCAATAAAGTTTTCTTTGAGATTTTTCTCCATTCTTGTATGGTGTGAGGTTGCTTAAAAGCATGTGGCATGAGGCCATAGTTAAGGAGAGGATACTGGCAAGAAATTGAAATTATTCTGTCAAAGGCACTGTGAAGATTAGGAGTGCGAAGCTTAGGAAAGAAATGTGGAAAGGTCAAGAAAGTATGAGGGATACTTGCAAGCATTACCTTCCTCCTCACCAATCTCCCAAGTAAGTGTCAACTGCAAATCTATTTATATGCATATTTAATATCTCTTAGACATAACAACTACACTTGCAGTCGTAATCCTTGTCTTACTTTCTATTGCAATTACCCAATCACAAAGAGACCCCTAGATGGAGTATACTAAGGCCTAATGAGGAAGAATGCATACTCACGTCTCCTGCAGGCTAACAAAGAGGTATCACTGCAACTAGAATCAATCAAGTGACGATTGTGATAATTCGAGTGCTTCAGTGGGATCAGCTGCATGGATCTAAAAGCATATAATTTGGCAGCACGACCGAGTCTCATAAGTCCTTGGTTTGACATTAGGAGAAGATATTGATATAAAAGTTGAATTCTTCTGTTTTGGCCTTGAAAATATTGGAGGTGTGACATTTTTAGCCATACCTAGATTTATTTTTAAAAAATATCAAAATGTTATTTTATCTTCTTATATTGCTTTCATGTATATTATCTAACGTTTCTTTTGTATATGCAATTTATTTTTGTCATGCTATTGTCAGTATGATGAGGGACTCTTGCCTCGTTACCTACATCATCTATACGATATCTTATCTCTTTAGACAACTCCATGGTCTCACAAACCCTAGAGTCTTTTAGAACCTCTTAGATTCTTCTGAAGATCTTGATGTGCAATACTCCCCTTCGGCCACTTCTAGATCATTTGTTTCCTTGCCTTTGAAATAGCTTTGCAGTTAACGGGCTTTATATAGTGATCCAAGACTTCATCCTAAAAAGGCCCACCAAGAAGATGTTATTTAGGTTCATTGGCCCTATATAGTATCCAAGATTTTTTCTATACATAATTAATATAGGACTAAACATACGTTCACAACTACTAGTCCAAAAGAAATGATATGGCCCTTATATTTTGTTATTTGGAAGGCACGAAGAAGGTGAAGATCTTTATATTGTCAACTTTTCCACAATTTAGAACTTCATCCAAAAATATTAGTCGGAAGGTATTATTTGAATTCTTTAATCCTATATAAATATTCAAAATCTTTTTAGCAAATAATTGATATGGGACTTATTGTGGTATAAATGGTAAAGGTATTTTTAGTCCCATATCAGTTATAAGTTAAGAAGAAGTATAGCTTATATAGATTGGAACCTTCTCTCCCATGTGAAACGCCTTTTAAAGGGCTAAATCATACGGCTCTATGTGACAGCACCAGAGGCTAAAACGGATATTACCTCACATATGCGGATGTAGAGTCAACCTAGCCATCCGAGCCATTCGACCCCTTGATCCTTGATTGCAACATTGGTGCCGTCTGTGAAAAAAGTCTCAAGCCCACATGCACATATTCCCCCTTGACTGTGGGGCTATGTTGTGGTATAGGTGGAAAGGGCATCTTTAGTTCCACATCAGTTATTAGTCAAGAAAGAGTATAGCTTATATAAATTGAAACTTTCTCTCTCATATGAGGTGCCTGTTAAAAGGCAAAATCATATGGCCCCGTGCGACAGCACCGGAGGCCAAAGCAGACAATACCTTATGTATGCGAGTGCGGAGTCAACCCAGCCATCCGAGCCATTCAATCCCTTGACCCTAGACCATAACAGAACTAAATACACGTCCGTACAAAATCTCACATACTCTTATTTAAGTCCTAGTATCCTCATCAGGTTAAGGATCCATCTATTCATAAATATCACGATCGGCTCGTGATCAACCCTAATAAATCTATACCATAATATCCCTTAGTCGACATGACTATAGGCTAGGTCAATTATGATATCATTTGTAACAACTTGGATCTCTACTAAAAAGACTAATCGAAAGGTATTTTTAGGATTTTTTGACCCTATATAAGTATTCAAGATCTTTCTGGCAAATAATTGAGAGGATACCAAATATACGTCCGTACGGATCCTCATATACTTTCCCATTTAAGTTCTAGCATCCTCGCCAGATGAAGGATCTAAATCCATTCATAAAAACTATGATCGGCTCATAGTCAGCCCCAATAAATCCATACTGTAGTATCTCTTAGTCCACATGACTATTGACGAGATTGATAGTGATACCATTTGTAACAACATAGACCTCACCCAAAAAAGATAGTTGAAAGATATTATTTGGATTCCTTGGTCCTAGATAAATACCTAAGAGCTTTCCAGCAAATAACTAATGTGTGACTAAATACACACCTGCACAGGTTCTAATATACTCTTCTAGTTTAAAACCTGACGTTCTCACCAGACTAAGAGTCCAAATTCATCCATAAGCACCATGATTAGCCTATGGTCAACCTAATTAATATGTGTTGTAATATCTCCTAATTCACATAGCCTATAAGCTGGATCAGCTCTAATACTATTTATAACAATGGAAGAACCCACCCAAAAAGGCTAGTTAGAAGGTTTTATTTGGGTTCTTTAGTTCTGTATATATACCTAAGACTTCTCGATGAATAATCGATATGGGACTAAATATATGCCCACCTGGATCCTCATATAATCCCCTCCATTCAAGAGCATCTTCACCAGGCTAAGGATCTAGATCAATTCATAAACACCATGGTCAGCTCCATTTATAACAAAGTAGGACCTTACACAAAAAGACTATCTGAAAGATACTATTTGGGTTCTTTAGTCCTGTATAAATATCCAAGATTTTCTCAATGAATAACTGATGAAGAATTAAATAAATACTGTATAGATCTTAACATAAATTCATGCATTCATTTATAAATGCCATGACTGGCTGGTTGTCAGTCCCAATGAACCCATGCTGCACTATCCCTAGTCTATATAGACTATGGGCTGGGCCAGCTCTGATATCATTTATAGTAATCCAAGATCTCATATGAAAAAACTAGCTAGTCAGAAGGTATTATTTGCATTCCTTAGTCTTGTATGAGTATCTAAAATTTTTTCAATGAATAACTGATGTAAGACTAAATATACGTCCAGACGGATCCTCACATCTTTAAAAATAAATTGTAGATCAAAGAGATAATGAAAAGGAAAAGATTAGGTGTTCAAGGAGGGAGCAACTTCAATAATTATCCAGACAAGGCAACCATATAATTTTCTCAACTGCAAATTTGTCAAAGCTATCTGGAACAAATTGCAGACCACATTAAGAATAAGTGGACAATGGAAGATACCACAGAGCATTAAAAAAAAAGGATATGATCAGCTGAAGATGCTCATATTTTTGTGTATATCAAAGGAAGGAACAGCAGAATTTCTTCAAGAAACCTTCTCCTTTGAAATCTATTTTACAGCTTTTCTTGTTTCTGCTAGCCTATAGGAGGGCCTGTGAGCAAGTTATGGAGGAGAATATTTGATGGCTGGAGACAACGAGGAATCTTCCTTCCATGCGACTCCTGTCAATTTCAGTTTATGGCCCAATTGCAGTCTAAACTGCTATCCTTTGTGGCTTGTAATATGCATTGATTCAAGATTGAAGTACCCCTCATGATTTTGATTTATTGGCAAGAATTTCTCTACTTCATTTTTTGTTTTTCTTCTTTTGTGCCAAAGGGCTTACAAAGTGTTGCAATTCCTTGTTTAGACCTGTTCATGGGCCAAGCAGCCTGCGTGGGCCATATGAGTCCTAAGTCTTTTAGGCGAGCTCAGGCCAGTGGTTTTTGCTCCGGCAGACGAGGTCGGGCACAGAAAATAGGGCCATTCAGTAAAGAGGCTGGGTTGAAGCTTGGAAATTAAAGTCCAAGTATTGTTTGATGTGTATCTAGATTAATTGACAATTGATCTTAGAGCTGAAATCAGATCAGATACGGATCAGATATTAGCCTATCCATATCCATATTTATTTTTAAAGATGTCAAAATGAGCTTGGCCCACAAGGTCTGCTCGGCTCAACCTTGAAAATGGGATGGGTTGGGCTGTCATATTACTATCTCAAATAACAATCGAATTTTTTGGCCCGCCCCACCTCAACCCTTGGATTGGACTGGGCTAGCCCGGTTGGGCCAATGAAACCACCAGCACCATGCACCAGGCCTTGACTCCTAAGTCTTGAGGTCCATCCCATGAATCCTAATCCACGATCCATTAAACCTTAATTCCTTTGTGATAACCCGGCCCATTGGGCCTAAAGCCCACTAAGCCCATCGAGAAAAAAAAAGGGGAAGAAGACTCCCAATCGGAGTCTTCTCCTTCCCCGGTTCCGATTGGAATCGAAGTCCTAGGGCTATTGAAGGATCCTAGGATGAGCCCTATAAGAACCTCCCTCCTCTCCTCTAAGAGAAGACATAGCAATTACCGACGATCGCTGGTGTTCCTCTCCGATTTTCTCGATTGAAGCCGCGGCCCCTCGACTCGTGCTCGCCGCGATTTCTCATCGGTGGGGTCATCGGAGGCTGAAGTAAGTCCTTCTTTCTCTTTCTCTCTTTTCTTCCTTCTTTCCCATGCCTGTAGGCACGACTGACGGCGACAGGAATTGTTAGATTTTATTGAAAAAGGAAACTCTGTTCGGCCTCTCCCTTTCTTCTAATTTTTGGCACCGATAGTCACCGCCGACCGCCGGCTTTGGCCTCTCCAAGTTCGGGAGGGTCACCCCTTGCCGTCGGCTACCGCCGGACGAGGTATGGCCGTGATCGGTTGGTCAAAGGCAAAGGACCTCTAGGTCCCCTGTTCCAGCTAAAGAAGGCCACGGGAAAAAAAGAAAAGAAAAGAAAAGAAAAAGAAAAGAAAAAAAAAGAAAAAGAAAAGAAAAGAAAAAGAAAAGAAAAAGAAAAAAATAAAAAAATAATACAAATAAATAAATAAATAAAAATAATAATAAAATAAATGCTTATGATTAAGTCTAAACCATTTTTCTCTCTCTCTAGAATTAAACTTTCTCTCTCTATTTTCTCTCTCTAAAAATTTTCTCTCTCTAAGAAGCCCTATGGATATCCTATTAGGCCATCTTCTCCACTCCTAGAGATCTATGATCTTAAATTGATTTAGAGTCGAAAGGGGAGATTTATTAGACTGATCATCAAGTCGGTCATCTTCTTATATTATATAATTTTATATATGAAATAAAATTTAATGATGATTTAATATTTTAAATAGGACTGTCTGATTCATTTAAGGAAGATTAAAAGGTCTAGGACAATCGAAGTATGTAGATCTTACGCTCCTTATTTATTTTTAAATTTTTATGATTTTCATGCATAAGATCTCTTATTGATGAAGTCATATTTTTCGTAAAATAAGAATCAGCATATATGATATGAAAAAGTATATTTTATTATGAGTATTAATTACACGAATGTATTTTATAAATAATTACATGATTATGAAGCATGAGATTTTATTGTTTTCCATCTATGTACATGTATGTTTTAAGAAAAAGATACAAAGATTTCAAAGGCTCTCAGATAGCTATGAATGAATCCTTTCGGGAAGGTCGACATCTGGAGCTAGCATCCACACGAAACATGACCCTGCCAGCGGGTATAAAGTTGGCACATGAATTAAGAACTCTGTCGATTAAGAAACATGATCCTATCATAGGTATAATAGTGACCTTAGCGCGAACATCTGTGAGCAATTTTTTTGAAACATGATACGAATACATGATAAAAATGATTTATGATTCATGATTGTGAAATATACATGATTTATGCATGCATGATGAGCTTATAACTTGTTTTATTATATGTTCTATGAAATTTTTATTTTCACAATAATTATTATTTACGAAATGATGCATTACCATAAAAAATTTTATGCTTGATCCGGTAAGGAAGCGAAAGTCTACTTATTGAGCCAGTGAAGCTCATATTCTTTTTGTTTTCTTTTTTATGTACAGAGAAATAAGGCTAGGACTGGTAAAAAAAGAAATCCAGGATTGGGGATCGGCAAAGCAAGCTTGAAAATTTTGTACTAGGAATCTAATTTATGTTTATGAATTTTGAGGCTTGGATTATTTTATCTTTGAATTTAGATGTTCTGAACCAGTTTTGGTTTAATTAAATATTTGAATTGAACTTTATTATTATATTTATTTATGATGTACCTGTTATTATATTTAAGAAGATGAATTTTGGCTTCGTGTTATCGTGGGCTCATCCCTCGGTAGCATAGCCGTGTTATATCCCAAATTTGGGGCGTGATATTTTATGGTATCAGAGTGATAGGTTTAATCATGGGTAGAACTTAAAACCTAACAGTGGGTAGTTAGGTTACGTATAGTTAGACTCTGACTTAAATTATTAACTGTACTACAGCTCTGTTATAAAAATGTAATAATGTTAGTATTTGACTAGGAAGCGATGAGCGATAGGGAGGGCGAGACCTTGGCAAATATGGCTGCTAGGACAAGAGGAGCAAGAGGAGCAAGATTGACGTCACGGGGAGCTGTCAATCAACCAGTTGAGCAGGCTCCTGACGCACCAGCCACTCAGGCGGACATTGCTGGTGTATGTCAAGTGGTGGCTCAGCTTATCTAGCAGCAGGCACAAACTGCTCCTCGACCTACATTATCTATGGAGTCATACTATGAGAGATTCAGAAGGCTCAACCCACATCTATTTGAGGGTGGATATGATTCTATGGCTGTAGAGATATGGATTCGAGAGATGGAGAAGATGTTTGATACCCTGTAATACCTTGAGAATGTGAAGATCAGATTAGCCGTTCCTATGTTAAAAGAGAATGCTGAGTTTTGGTGGACTACAATAAAAGCTGCCTATGGGAATAATGATGATCAGCTCACTTGGGAAGAGTTCAAAGAGATATTTTATGATCAGTACTTTCCTGGGACGATGAGATTGGTAAAAAAAAATGAGTTTCTAGCCTTAAAGTAAAAGGATGATATGACAATGTTAGAATATGCTAACAAATTTAATGAGCTAGGCCGCTTCTGCCCCCAGCTTATGGAGTTCGAAAGGAGTAAAGCTAACAGATTCGAACAAGGTCTAAAATATGAAATTCGGTCCCGTCTGTTTTTTCATATTTTAAATAACTACAAGGACGTACTGGAGCGAGCTTTGAAAGTGGAGTCTGAATTGAAAAAAACAGATCTAGAAAGAGGAGATAGGAAGAGAGCAAGATCAGCAGAAAATCTAAAGGATCAGCAAAAAAATTTTAAAAATAATAACTCTGATAAGAAGAAAGAATCTATATTCTGCTCCTATTGTGAAAAAAATCATAATGGATCTTGTCTCAAGAGGATAGGAGCATGCTTCTTATGTGGCGAGAAAGGATATATGGCTCGTGATTGCCCAAATAAGAAAAAAGATGACTCTAGACCTAACAAACCAGTCGATCAAAAACAGAAAGAGAATGCACGAGTGTTTGCTTTAAACCAACAGGAGGCCAACGCAAGTGATCAAGTGGTGACAGGTACTATCCTAGTCAATTCTATTCATGCTCGTGTGCTATTCGACTCCGGCTCTTCTCACTCTTTTATATTTCTCAAGTTTGTTACTTCTTTGAATTGTGTGCCTGGAAAACTAAATGAACCATTATATGTTAGCACACATTTTAAAAATATTGTTGTTGCTAACATTATTTTTAGGAATTGCATAATTCAAATAGAAGAAAAAGAATTAGCAGTAGATTTGATTCAGTTAAATATGCATGATTTTGATATTATTCTTGGGATGAACTGGTTATCTTCGTACCATGCTCATATTGATTGTTTTAGAAAAAGAGTGGTGTTTCAAATTTTGGATGAACCACAATTCTTCTTTCAAGGTGAAGTTCATAATATGGAACCCAAACAATCTTTGAGTATTATCTCAATCATGAACACAAGAAAAGCTTTGAGGAAAGGATGCAAAGTATTTTTGGCCCATGTAGTGGACGTCGAGAAGGAAAAGATAAAGTTGGACGATATCCCCATTGTCAAGAAATTTTCTGATATTTTTTTAGATGAACTACCCGAACTGCCTCCAGATCGTGAGGTTGAATTTAAAATTGATATCACACCAGGGATCGGATCTATATCAAAACCTCCTTATCGGATGGTTCCCATAGAATTACAAGAATTAAAGGATCAACTGCAAGAACTTTTGAATAAAAAGTTTGTCCGACCAAGTACATCACCCTGGGGAGCTTCTGTATTATTTATGAAAAAGAAAGATGGGAGCATGCATTTATGCATTGACTATTGGGAGTTGAACAAGGTAACCATAAAGAATAAATATCCTCTTCCTCGAATAGATGACTTATTTGATCAACTTCAGAGTGCACAAGTTTTCTCCAAAATTGACTTACGATCAGGCTATTATCAACTAAAAATTAGAGATGAAGATGTGCCTAAGACTGCATTTAGAACCAGATATGGCCATTATGAATTTTTAGTAATGCCTTTTGGATTAACCAATGCACCGGCTGCTTTTATGGATATGATGAACAGGATTTTCAAGCCGTATCTGGATCAATTCGTTGTTGTTTTTATTGATGATATCCTAGTTTATTCTAAAAATATAGAGGAACATGAGAGACATTTGAGGATTGTATTTTAGATCTTGAGAGAAGAGAAGCTCTTCGCCAAGCTTAGCAAGTGTGAGTTCTGATTAGATAGTGTTGTCTTCCTTGATCATGTAATATCTAAGGAAGGAATCTCAGTCGATCCAAAGAAGATAGAAGCTGTGGTGAATTGGCCTCGTTTGACTAATGTGACAGAAGTTAGAAGCTTTTTAGGCTTGGCTGGTTATTATAGAAGATTCGTCAAAGAATTTTCTCAAATTGTAATTCCTCTAACCCGCTTAACTCAGAAACGAATAAAATTTGAATGGAGCAGTGAATGTGAGCAGAGTTTTCAAGATCTGAAGCAACGATTGATATCTACCCCAGTTCTTACTTTACCATCTAGTAATGGAGGATTTGTCATTTATAGTGATGCTTCCAAGAAGGGATTAGGTTGTGTATTGATGCAGAACGATAAGGTCATAGCTTATGTTTCTCGATAACTAAAAATCTATGAGCAGAATTATCCGATACATGGTTTGGAGTTAGCAACTATTATTTTTGTTTTAAAGATTTGACGACATTATTTATATGGAGAATCTTGTGAAATTTTTGCTGATCATAAAAGCTTAAAATACTTATTTACTCAAAAAGAGCTGAATATGAGGCAAAGAAGGTGGCTTGAACTATTAAAAAATTATGATCTAAATATTAAATATCATCCTGAAAAAGTCAATGTGGTGGCAGATGCACTTAGTAGGAAGTCTTCAGTAAATGTGATGACTCTGCTATCCTTTCAGCAATAAATTCTGAGGGATCTTGAAAATTTGCAAATTGAAGTGACTTGTACCGATGTTAATAATGTATTAACTAATTTAATGGTACAACTAGTATTGATCGAACAGATAAAAGCGGCCCAACAGAATGATATTCGTTTGTGTCAGTTTAAGAAGGACATGGAGAAAGGGTTACGAACTGAGCTTAGGCTATATACAGATGAAACTCTATATTTTGAAAACAGATTATGTATACCAGGAGATCCTGAACTAAAGAAGAAAATTTTGGAAGAAGTCCATAAATCTCGTTTCTCTTTTCATCCCGGTAGTACAAAGATGTATAGAGATTTAAAGCA